>NC_070643.1:19631277-19748526 GCF_947347685.1 Pleuronectes platessa | reverse complement strand
GTCTCGATGTTTTTACCATTTAACTCATCAGTTATTCTCATGTTAGTTTATAGGAGCATGATGAGGATAAAGACTTTCAGGAGTAAATACAAATACCCTAACACAGAAATGTCCATTTTGTCTTCCAGTGTCAGAAACGTCCAGTTTCCTGTCAAGGTTTGTCGCTCGGCCGTCGAGTTCCACATGCGAGGAAAACCCAAGAGCGTCACGGTGCAGACCAAACCGGGCCAGGCCATCGCAGACTTCAAGAAGAGTCGGGACGGCTTCATCCTGCTGGTCCCGTGCAACTAGAGAGAGAGACCCCGCAACCAAACCTCCAACGGACTGATCTCAGAGACCAGGGTCCTGGGGACCACTGGACCCTGGGGATCACTGGAACCTGGGGACCACTGGACCCTGGGGACCACTGGACCCTGGGGATCACTGGAACCTGGGGACCACTGGACCCTGGGGACCACTGGACCCCGGGGACCACTGGAACCTGGAGACCACTGGACCCTGGAGATCAGTGGACCCTGGGGACCACTGGAACCTGGGGACCACTGGACCCTGGGGACCACTGGAACCTGGGGACCACTGGACCCTGGGGATCACTGGAACCTGGGGACCACTGGACCCCGGGGACCACTGGACCCCGGGGATCACTGGAACCGGGAGACCACTGGACCCTGGGGACCACTGGAGACCACTGGACCCTGGAGACCACTGGACCCTGGAGACCACTGGACCCTGGGGACCACTGGACCCTGGGGACCACTGGAGACCACTGGACCCTGGAGACCACTGGACCCTGGAGACCAGTTGAGCACTTTATCCACTTCTCAACTGGTCAGAACATCAGTGAGGTTCATGTCATAGATTAGTTAAACGTTTTAAATTGTAGTTTCACAGCAGTTGTACAGTGTTGACGGCAGAATCTGATTTCTAACTCATTTATTTGTGAAGCTCATGTTTGCGTGGAGACTCCGGACGCAGCTGCAATACACACGCGTGAACAACTGTATTTTTTTGTAATGTAATTTGAAATTATTTCATGAAGACAACAATGAAACAAAAACAGAAAGAAAAGCACTTTTTTTAAAAAGACAAATTGTACATTTTGCAAAATGCATAAAAACAGTATTTTTTATATGCAGTAGAATTGTTGCTGAAGTAAACTCTTTGTGCGCTTTTCCTCTGCAGAGTTATTCCATATGAGACGTAGTGAAAAGGAGAAATAAACACAAGTAAATAATCTATTGAAGAAGTGTGTTGATTTCTCCGCTGAAGCCGTAGACTCACAGATCGTTTCCCCTTCGTGTTCGATGCTGTGAACATGTGACTAAAAGAGCTCGGGAGCTTTCCCCCTTCGAGTGATTGCTGCAGATCATTTACACCAGGACGTCTCTTGTGGGATTTGTAAACACTTAGAGACGTTCAATTCAAACTCACGCAAGAGCCATTTCCTCTGTGGTCCCCTGGGATCAGCTGGGCGGATAAACACACGGATGCTACAGACATCATTTTACAGGATTTCCGAGGAGTGAGGTTCAAAGCCTCTCGCTGCAGATAGTGAATGTTCTGTGAGCGTCTCTGGGTGTCGGGGGCTTGGGCTGCAGGAGCCGTGGACATGATGATCTGTGCATGGTGGCGTTGAGAAGAATGAATAAAGAGATCCAACTTTCCCACTAATGGAAACATCTAAAAGAGTAGAACTTTAGATACACATGATAACATCCACCTCTGTGTATTAATGCAGATTTAAATCTAGTCACTGAGCCGCCAGTCGCCAGCAAAAACATTCACTTTCCCAAATGGTGGATGTTTCAGTTTGGACCGAAACTCATCATATCTCACTTAAGAGCTTAGTCTGTGAGCTTAACTCTGTGGAGTGCTGCCAGCGTTCATCCCGTCTCGCTCCACGCTGACCTGTTACTGCGACTTAGTGACAACCTGGTCCACCGTCCTGACACAGGCCCCAGAATGCACTGCTCGGCCACACTCTGTACATCTGTGTCTGTGTGTGTGTGTGTGTGTGGAGGGAGTGGAATTTGCATTTATGTGGAAAACAGACTGTTCATAAATCACAGTTTGTCTCAAAGGGCTCAACAAGATGTGACGCCCTCTGTTCTTAAACCTCATGAAGAGCAAGGAGAAACCATATTGACAGGGGGAACCTCAGAGATCCACATGTGAGGGATCCTGTCTCTCTTGAAGCCTCATCCGGCTGCCAGCGACTCCTCTGCACTCGCTGCAATAACCTGGATAACGTGATGTGAACCTGCAGCTCCTACAGGAAGAAGACTTCCTGCTTCACCTTGAGCACAGAGTCAGGGTCAGGTGATCCCTGAAGTGACTTCCTGAACCCGTCCAGAGCTGCAGTTTGAAGTGACGCCATCGTAAACACGTTTCTTCCCCCCCCTCTCTTTGAAGTGGTCGTGGAACCGGCGTGTGAGTGTCGTCCGGATTGGAGCCTGACTCAGCACTTATCAGCTCATTAGAAAGTCGTCCTCACTTCCCCTCCGAGGCCGTTTGACACCAATTCACACCTTGTAACTCTCACATGGCTCCATCGGGACCTGGAGGATCCACAGGTGACGCCGACGTGTGAACGACCTGGAGGAGAACGTCTGCTGGGGGGGGGGGGGGGACGGCTCCAGGGATAAAACAGATCCATCTGGACTTCAGGAGAACATCTGGAGTTCTGTGCACGTGTGAAGGAAGCAGATCAGGTTTAGATTTTGCAGCTGAGATGCTTCCTCCCGTCAGTAACTTCTTACTAAGAACCTTCTTTAATGTCAGTCTTCAGCTTTACCCACAATGCCCCTTGGATTCAGGTTCTATCAAGCACATTCATATTCCAGCGTTCACAACAACTTCACAACACAACAACAACGTTATTTGTGCATCTAATTTTAATTCTGATCAGGTCACGTCTCTCAGGCACAACTGAGTCAACTTCTCCCCAAATAAGAAAAATTAAAACGAAGAAGAAACTCGTGTTCTGCACTGATCTGTGTCACTGTGGCAGACAGAGATGATGAACTGGAAACCACACCTCCACCAATCAGACCAGTCCCTGTCACACTCAACGTCATATTCAGTCAGACAAAAAGATTAGAGCAAATTTTGTTCTCGTCAAATCCTTTAATCATCGACGTGAAAGCTGTGATTTACACATGAAGTGTGAGAGCAGCCTTTGGAAATGCAAATTGGAGCATATCCTCCCCGTCACTGAGTATTTCATGTGTGTCTGATTCGTGCACACGTCCACACACACACACACACACACACACACACATCCACACACACACACACACACACACACACACACTTCCTAAACAGATGAACAGTTAATCATCTGATCCAAACGAGGACATTTTGCTCCGTCAAAGCAGAATCTTGTTCACAGACACAGAAACATATTCATAATCATTATTCATCGTTAACAGACAAACTGTGTGATAGTTTTAATTTGATTCCTCGTCACTGCCACGCTCCTCTTCCTCATAACTCGCCCGATCACCTTCATCTCTGACAGCTCCAGTCTCATCCCATCAATCCAGCACTGGGAATGTGGATTCATGTGAAATCCATTCACACTGTGTTTCAGCCGTGGCTTGTTTTGGATTATGAAGACATTTTTTTAAGGGTTTCCTCTCGCTCTGCACCTCACAGATAACATTCCTCTACGTCGGATCTACTTTATCAGGACGGGCAATTGTTGATGCAATCACTTAAAGCGCCGGGCAATTCCATTACAAAAAAGACTGGCACCTGGTCCGTCTCTCTTTAGAGATTAGCAGCCCTGCAGCGAGGATTTGGTAATGAGTTGGAGAGGATTTACCAGTGGGAATATAATATGTGTCCCAGAGCCGCTGTGTTTCTCCCTCTAAATCCTCTCAGGGCCAACCGGCCACTGGTTTGGTGCCCTGCAGGGTTTTCCAGCTTCCCTTCGTCATCAGGGGAGGTCACATGCTGGAGATTACAGTAACATGGGGGGGGGGGAGAGAGATTGGTTTTTGCTTTGGCTCGCTCTGAACCAACATGCCGTCAGTCTGAATACTCACTAATCAGGAAATCTATTAGAAACCACAGCGCTTAAAAGTTTAGGTTTTCATAGACGTCAGAAACCGTGGCTCAGAGTTCAGATTCAGATTCAGAGCACGAGAACCAACAGTGTTAATCAGAATGTCAAGTGATTCCTTGAATTATTGATCATTCATAAATATTGTATTAAGAGTTACACAACGAATGACCCATGATACATTCATTTCTAAACAGTAGTCCTGTGTTTAGATGGTTGCACTGGAGCTACTGCTACATCTATAGCATCATATTTGATATAGACTCATATCCTAACTGTTTAAAAAGTAAAAAAGTACTTCTGAATGTTCCTGAAGTGAGTATTTCAGTGTATATACATATGTTTCCTAGCTGTATGTGTGTTTTCCTCTCGGTTTCACCACATTATGAATCTTTGATGGGACCTCTTGTTGCTCTTCAGAAAGTCTGACGTGCCCTCAGGGATCCGTGGAGTCCCCTCTGGCGTCCTTCACCCTCTACTTATGGGCGCATGGCTGATTGAACCATCTGTTCCCCGGTCAGCGTGTGCCAGCGAGCTCCTGCTCTCCGAGGCCGCGATCTGACCCCAGATCTGCACACAAATCTGAGGGAACCTGATTTCAAACGATGTTATTCCCTTTGAAGCTCGGCTGCAGAGCGAGATCTTTATTTCTGCCGTTATGACGAGAGGGAATCTTTTATATTCTATTAAAACGCTGCTGGCTGAATCTGGGCCAGACTCTTAGATTGAGTTGATGTTTCAAATATAGACATCTAGGTCACAATGGTGGTTACAGGAGTTTGTGAGTTGACTGTTCGCTAAGCTCCAATCTCTTTATAGTTTGATTATGATGATGGAGGCAGATTTACTATTGCAATTCATAGTAGTATATAAAACTGTGAAATTGTGCTGAGTTATACTTATACCTTAATTATTTAATCATAATTATATTATTTACATTGATAGAAGTACCTCAAAACTGCTTCTAAAGCCTTTTTTATTAATTTTCACAGTTATCTTGTTTGTGAAGCACTTTACTCTTTTTCAAAGTGCTATATGAAGTTTATGAATATTATTATTACAAAAACAAGTCACTTTTATAGGTTGTCCCCTGACTCCAGTGTAGATAATACACTAGTTTCGCTGAACTTGCATACAACAGACAATCAAGGTCAAAATCTGTGCACGATTGTTGGTTTAAAAGAATAAAAAATAAAAATGAAAGCTGCAGCTTGTGTTGAGTTTGCACCAGAGACGAGTTGTTATTCCTGAGACGCAGCTTGAAGTGATAACATTAACACTGGTTTCTATAGGCAGCATTGACAGAGGGCGTTCTGGAGCCCGGTGGATCCCAGAGGGCTGATAAAAGCCGGCGAGCAGCAGCCGAGGCTTTCAGAAAGCCACTGGGAACCAGCAGGGCCACTATAGAAGTGAGACACTGGGAGGCAGAGCGCTGGGTGATTTGTGTCCTCGGAGGGAAAAGGGAAATCTGGAAGAGGCTCAGCCATCTGCAGCCGCTCCTCTTCAATCTCAATTCATCCATCCTCCTCTTTTTTGTGTTTTTCAATCAAAGCATCCGGGCCTCACCTCCCTCACCTCCCTCACCTCCCTCACCTCCCTCACCCCTCCGCCCTTGGAGGTGTCCCCTGCCTCGGCCACTGACCTTGTCTCTGACCGGCGGCATATGGTTTCCCCCCGGCTGCCCTCTGTGTCCAGCGCTGTGACCAGATTATAAATGGCATTTAAATAATCATTTTCCAATTGCATCAGTAGAGAGAGAGAGAGAGAGAGAGAGAGAGAGAGAGAGAGAGAGAGAGAGAGAGAGAGAGCAGACAGACGCATTGCGCCTCAACAAGTAAGCTGCTTTGACGGCAAAGCCATTTTTGAGTCTTAGTTTTATGGCCGACATCTGCTACACGATAAATGAAACTGAATGGATCGGTTCAAAATGAGAAATCCTGCATTTGTGTCATTGAGTTGTTTTCCTGTATTTTGCTTCTGTGCATTTTACAGACCTGTGTTAGGTCAGATTATTCATGTGCAGCAACGTGAATATACACATGTTAAGAATATCGTTAGCTGTAGAAGTCAATCTCATATTTGTCTGAAGCTTAGCTCAATATATCAGCCCATACAACCACAACTTATCACTTTCACTTTTGATTTTGTGTTGGTTTTAAACTAAACAAGACAAAACACGTTAATATTTAAAAGTTCTTGAATCTCATTGTCTTTCCAAGTGGACGTCTTCTTCAGCAAATCAGTTTTAGGATAAGTCCAAAGCGTCATTGGATCTTTCGAGGACGTCGATCTTGTGGTCGTTGCGCTCGTGTTTTTTTAAAAACCCCAAGTTCAATATTAGCTGAACTGAGTTTTTAACGTTGTGATGTTAAAACTGTGAGTTTGCATGAAAAACAAGAGGCTGTTGGTTTGTATGAAAGTGTAGATGAGGGATAACTCCACCGTCCACACATTCAAACCTGCTCTCTTCATTTCCCCCTTTACACTCATGCAGAACAAACCTCTGTGAACTCTGCAGCTCAGCATCTCTCATGTTTCTCACACGTGTTGCAGGGCGGCGGCTGCACCACATGGTTTCCACCTGTGGTTGCAGAAGCTGGTGACTGAATGAGGGCACTGCACTGGCTGCCTGGAAGCCAGAAGGCCATCTGCAGCACAGGGCTATTGTGTCGTTGTGTGTTTTCTGTGTGTGACATGAATTTACAGCCAGGAGAGTATTTCATGTGTAATGTGAGGAGGAACAAAAGGGGGGGGGGGGGGCAGCTTTGGTTAAGTGTGTGAACGCTGCAGATGCAACAGTGTGAAAAAGTGCGATGGCCCTGTGAGCTCAACACAACTTAAAACCAAATGTGCAAATAGACACAACACATGCAAAGGAAGAAAACATCAATTTGACAACAAAAGTGCTGCAAATACACAAGCAAATACTTACAACACAACTTAATGCTCACAACATGACCGTGAGTGTTTGGTCTTGTTGTGAGTATTTGATTGTGTTGTATTTGGTTGTGTTGAGTATTTAGTTGTATTCTCAGTATTTGGTTGCATTGTGAGTATTTCACTGTATTGTGAGTCCTTTGTTATATTGTGGGATGTGGTTGTATTGTGAGTCTTTGGCGTGTTGTGTTGTGAGTATGTGCAGTGCCGTTTTCTATTTGCAGCCCATGTGTTGTCGGTTTGTGTGTTTTTTTCTCAGACCCATCGCAGAACAGAGAGAAAGAGGATGCTTCGACTTCAGCTCAATACTTTATTTAAATAATCCACATAGTAAAACATCATCATCATGAAAAATGAAACATGAAATAATGAAACAGTCACATTTTGTTTTTCAAGTTTTTCCCATCAACAGTATTTTTTGTTATGTCTGGAGCTACACACACTTCAGTGGCTTTACAAAAGTCGCCCGAGGTTTATGTGCTGCTTCGTCTGGGTGAGGGTTGCAATGGGGAGGGGGGGGGCGGGGGGGGCACACTGGACAGTCACAGAGTTTTTGGTAGCAACATTAACATTAGTGTACATGAGGATCTTTCTGAGGGGGGGGGCCGAGCCGGAGCTGCCTGCGATGAACGCCGCGTTTACAATGGCCGCCTTTGTGTCGCCAGCTGGGGCATCGATGAAACAAGCTATTGATGACATCTAACTTGATCATATCTGCACATACACTGTACTCTGGGTGAGGGTGAGGGGGGGGTGGGGGTGGGGGGGGGGGGACAACATTATATCTACCAATTTGGCTTCAAAAATACCCGAACGACCACATCCGACTCAGCACAGTGACAAATGAAGTCCGGCACGAGTTTGAAATACCGGAGTCATGATTCTCTAATCACGTTCACATGAATTTCACATGCTCGGCTATTTCAGGAGCCGGCTGAGAAAATGAGTTTCTTCTGTGTCTACAGATTCTAAACATGGACACTTCACCACCACCATGATGATGATGAGAGTTACACCAATACATGTTTCCCATGAGCAAACAGATCCCCCAAAAAATTATCTTTCATTTTGAAATGTCACAGATAAAAAAAACAAACATGAACAAGTAAAAAAAACAAAAACAAACAAACAAACAATAAAGAAACATGTCTAAACTAGCTGGCTGGCATTCATGCTACTGCCCAGCGAGAGTACTTCTTCTTCTTTTTGTTGTTTTTCTCATTCGTAACAGCTCGTCTTCTTTCAATCGTTCTTATTCATCCACGTATTTACATCGTCCATCTCGACAGCAGCATCAGACTGAACCAACAGAACCAAGCAGCATCAGACTGAACCAACAGAACCAAGCAGCATCAGACTGAACCAACAGAGCACAACTCACAGAGCTGTGGCCACGTCGAGCGTGAGTCTGGGGATTTATTCACGTTTCTCTCACTGTCAAACAAAATCCAGTGAGAACAGCTTTAACTCGTCCAATAGCAAGTACCGGTCTGTTTTGGGTTGTGAACAAGATTTTGCTAAAACTACTGGAGGTATTACCATGAGAGTTAGTGGGAGGAGGCAGTATGGGTGAGGGAAGTACTCATTACATTTTGATGTACATATGATTCAGGGAGCGGATACAGGATCACTTTGATTTATGTGTATTAATCCACAGCTGAAAACAGATTGACCTTTTCCTCCTGTTTGAGAGATCTTTGCTACAAAGTACAGCTTTTTTAATAAAGTACTATATAGTTAAGTGTAGTATATTAAATACATTTTTAATTTAGCAACATAGGGGGCTTAGGGGTGAATACACAGATAAGGCAGAGGAGTCTCAGAGTATTGAAACAGTTGAATGCATGGAACTTGTTGACAGTAAGAAAAATATAGAATAACACCACATTCACGCTTTAATATCTCGATCACATTATTCACACAAACCAGAAGCCAGTCTCAGGCCCGTCCGAAAAGTTCTGCAGAGACCAAGTTCCCCGTCCACAGAGCTAAGTCCAGTTTGCACTGAATGTAAATTATCCACAGAGATGTCTCAGGCATCATGTGTCTGTTTGCCGTCAGTCACGTATAAGCACTCAGGGACGATGCCGAGGGGTTTGATTGGATGAACAGAATTAGCGCTCCGGCCGAGATGCGAGCTAATTGGCTTTGGAGACGCCGGGCTCCGTGACACGATTGGAGGAGCAGCAGCTCGGCGATCCGGCTCGGTGGGGGCGTGGACAGACGGGGACGGGAGGAGGGGGGGGACAGTCGCCTCTTTTTGCTGGGGACCAAATTATGACAAATTGTGTTAATGCTCAATTGGACTTAAGTAAACGTGGCTCCTCTGTGTCTGTGCTGCTGACGGGCGTCAAGAACCGGCCAAATGTGAGAGAGAGTTGTTTCTCATGAGAGGAAATCTGCGGCAGATTATTCCTGATATCTGCACCACCCGAGCGTGCTGTTCGGAAACTTGTGATTTAATTATGGTGCAGGGCCACAGGAGACGGAGTGATGGAAGCAGATGTTGCCCTTAACTTTGACCCACATTCACACACAACACATACACACACACACACAACACACACAGCCCCATTCTGCCCTTCCTCGCCCTGACAATGGCTGGCGGGTGTGGGGTGTCAAATCTAATGAAACGGCCGGCGCACAACAACAGCTGAGTGTTTGTGGACATGGGGTTGAATGGGGGGGGGGGGGGGGGGGGGGGAAGAGGCTGGAGGGGGTGAGTCAAGAGACAAGTGTCCTTGTTAAAGCCGGGGGCCAGGACAGAGAGGGAGAGAGGCAATGACCACGACAACAGGCCCAAGATGGCTGCCAGTCAGGGCTCCAGACGCAGAGATAGTGAGATAGCGGTGGAGACCCTGAGGCTCGGCTCCAATCAGCCTGCAGGACCTGGAACAGGCAGCAGGGCGGAGCCACGTCCGGGAAGTGTGACACCAAACCTCATCGGATTCTGAACCGTTTACTTTCCTCATGTTTTCATCCTGCGCTCCCTCTCTCCATTTGATTGGGTAGGAGGATTAGGAAGGGATTACCCAAGGAGGCTACGTGCACCAGATTTGTGTAGTTGTGTGCACATTGTGTGTAAAGGTCACATCTTGTGGGATTCTTGTTGAGCGGTCGACCTTGAGGTTGAGTTCAGACGGCAGCATCGCAGCAGAGTGTGCGAGAGCGAGGAGGGAGGCGGAGCTCGGAGACCTCCAGATGCCTGAACACAATAAGATTAAAGCTTTGTCTCAGGCTATTGTGGGCGTCACATGGTGCTGGATGTCAAACACAATCCTAAAACTCTGGTTCCCTACGCAGGGGTTATGAAATCTTGAATGGGGCCCAAGATAGATTTGCTCTCATGATAACAGAAGTTGAATTTAGGTAGAAAAACATATTTCTGACAAAGTTTAATATGTATAATCTTTTAAAAATCAATTGAAACAAGGACCAAATCAGATGTTAGACATAAGCAACTTGTCGCCAGTAGATACTTCTCGAGAGAGATCATGATCTGACATCAAAAACAGGATGCAAGTAATCTAAAATGCAAAAATCCAGATTTGTAGTTTCACTGTTTATTTTCCTTTTATCTACAAGGAGCCACTGGGATGCATCATGAGCATAATTGTGCTTTTCTGCAGCTTTTGTCTCCTTCCTGCAACTGGAATAAAGTCGGCATCGAAGGTTGAACTGTAAACTTTGCTGATCTGTGATCTTTTGCAGCAGGAAATGATTTTTTTCTAGATCTCTAGGGACATAAAATCCATCTGGACACATATCTAATACGATCTGCTTTTTACAAAAATTCCGGAAATTCACTTATTCTTCAGTGTAATACTAACGACGAACCACAGGCTCATCTGTGACCCTCCTCTGACACGCACACATATGAACACATGGGAAAACACGGATTAAAACTACCCAAAGCACAAATGCCAATGGTTCATTCGAGGGAATAATTTAGCCAGAGACCTGAGTTATGGGATGAAACAAGTCCCTGTATCTGAAAGCCTCTTGACGGCAGACGAGGACACGCATGTGACTGATGGGAAAGTGGGACAAGTTCAGAGGCAACAACAACAAACCCTGTCAACCACAACGGTTCTCATCTGTCACTCCTGCCTGGATCGCTCGTGCAACGCTTTCCCTGCCTCCACCTCCGAGCCCGAGCCGCACACACACACACACACACACACACACACACAACGTTGACTTCATGCAGAAGAACAAAATACACACGACAGAGGTATTTAAATGTGCGTTTGTGCACATGTGTGTTGTGTTTACGGTCCAGCCCTAGTGCCGCCCGGCCTGGATCAGCACGGTGGAGCTCTGCAGGCCGGGTGGGTGGACAAGGGGAGGGCAGAGGTTGAGAGAAGGGAGGGGCTGCACTAATCTGCTAATCTCATTAAAACCACGGCCAAGGGTGCCCTGTCAACAAGACGCAGGGAACAAAGGACGGGGGAAACAGCTGATGACCCCGGCTGCCGTCCACCGCACAATGCCTAACACACACACCCAGGGCTGTGCACACACAAAACACGTCAGGCATTCTGTGTCCACCAGGAAACTGTCTCCAGATCAGATAAGACATAAACACAGAAGAGTCCACAGGCAGCAACTGTCCCCCTCAGGCCACACGACCCTCAGAAGGCTCCACGAAACAGAGCCTGGTCCTTTGAGCTCTCCTGATGACACAGTGCACAGCAGGACCAGTGGGACACAACATGGACCTCTCAGCTGCTCCCATCACTCTGAGTCACTCTTCACCGCCGGCCCTCTGGGCTTAAACCAGCAGTGGATGTCAAGACGTGTCCTGATTGTCCAGGAAACAAACCTGGCCCCTTGTGGATTATTCTGTCACTGAGGCAAATGTTATTTGAATCCATGTTGTCGTGAGAATAACCAGAGAGAAAACCTTGGTGCTCCCGTCCTGCCTCATGCTGAGAGATGACATTCAGCCTCAGGTAACAGAGGAGGCTGTGCAGATCCACAGGGGCAGCTGGGACGACTGGGACCAGCCACATGGGGTCGGGGGGGGGGACAGGTGGAGCAAATGGTGCAAATGGTTGTTTTTATGTAAATTCCAGTGGATATTCCAGTGGGGGGGGGGGGACAGACAACTGTGTTTATGAGCCAATTATCAGAGATAATCTTCGGAGGAAACGTTTCAATTCTCAGTTTCAATCTGGGGAGGCAACAGATACGGATGAATGAATAAATAAAGTCGAGGCAGGCCTTCTTTGTTTCTGCAGAACATCAGCAGAAAACGTGGAGGGATATTTGTACGGGACAAATGTGTGTGTCTGTGTGCAAGTGGTTGTGTGCATGAAATACAAAAAGGCATGCGGTCAGCAAGGATGTGCTCGGAGTCCTCCTCTCACCGATCCAGCAGCCGATTGTAATCCTGAGGCCCGCAGCCGCCTTCCCTCTTCAGTTCGGCAAATACTTGTGTGAAAAAGTGCGGGTCTGCGTTGATGCGCAGCATCTTGGCGCTGGTGGCGTCGATGATGGCGAGGCAGCGGTCCCAGAAGGCCTCCTTACCCGCCTCCACCAGGAAGGGCTTGAGCGGGTACGAGATCTCGTTGCCCATGTAGGAGTAGGACAGGTAGAGGCAGGTGAGCAGGATGGCCTGCAGCTCGTGCTCCGACGCCACCAGGTCGCCGTCCACCACGTCTCGGCACAGCATGTAGACGAAGACCACGTTGGCCGGCGTGACGAAGGCCTGGTCCTGCCAACCCTGCAGCAGCAGCGAGCGGTCCACAGCCCGCAGCCACAGCACCGGGTCGGCCGGGGACAGATGCTTCAGGCGGTAGCAGCGACAGCACAGGAACTCCCCCAGGCAGCGCAGGAGCTCGCTGGTGGAGGCCTGGACGATGACACGCTTCGGAGACGATGTCACCGTGTTCACCGGGACTTTTTTCACAGAGGAGAGCAGCTGGGATTTGCTGTAGGCGTATCCGTGCCCCTGACCCAGCCCCATCCCGTAGCCGAGCCCCAGGCCCAGTCCCGCTGGGCCCTCGTAGCTGCTCAGGTTGGCGCACGACAACGACTTCTTCACATTCTCGCGGTTGAGGTGCAGCAAAGGGTCATTTTGGTAGATGTTGATGCTGTTGTTGTTGTTGAGCGGCTCCCCGAGGGCCGCCGGGCAGCCGGGGCCCTTCTTGGAGTTGCCCTTCTTCTTGGTGGAGGCCACCAGTCGCTTCCACGTGAGCGCCGGGAGGAAGATGGACTGGCCCCTCCTCAGCCCGCGGTCCTTCTGGCTGTTGAGCGAGCGGCTGCTGATGCTCGGGTAGTGGCTGAGCGAGCCCGGGCGGTTGTCATAGTAGCCTGACTTGCGAGAGCCGGGCGACAATGACAGTACAGTGCCCATGGTGAGTCAGAGCGGGGGGGGGGGGGGGGGGGGGGGGGGGGCGGTTCTATTCTCTTCTATGTCTCGACTTCCAGAAGACGTGAAGTCTCAGCAGTGGAACAGCATGAAGAGGCGCGAGGTGCAGACATGTCAGGGTGAGAGGAGATGGAGCCTGTGCACAGTTTGAATCTCTGAGGCAGAGACATCACCTGCAACACACAGAGGAACACATCAGATCAACACACAGAGGAACACATCAGCTCAACACACAGAGGAACACATCAGCTCAACACACAGAGGAACACATGAGCTCAACACACAGAGGAACACATCAGCTCAACACACAGAGGAACACATCAGTTCAACACACAGAGGAACACATCAGTTCAACACACAGAGGAACACATCAGTTCAACACACAGAGGAACACATCAGCTCAACACACAGAGGAACACATGAGCTCAACACACAGAGGAACACATCAGCTCAACACACAGAGGAACACATCACCTCAACACACAGAGGAACACATCAGCTCAACACACAGAGGAACACATCAGCTCAACACACAGAGGAACACATCAGCTCAACACACAGAGGAACACATCAGCTCAACACACAGAGGAACACATCAGCTCAACACACAGAGGAACACATCACCTCAACACACAGAGGAACACATCAGATCAACACACAGAGGAACACATCAGCTCAACACACAGAGGAACACATCAGTTCAACACACAGAGGAACACATCAGCTCAACACACAGAGGAACACATCACCTCAACACACAGAGGAACACATCAGCTCAACACACAGAGGAACACATCAGCTCAACACACAGAGGAACACATCAGATCAACACACAGAGGAACACATGAGCTCAACACACAGAGGAACACATCAGCTCAACACACAGAGGAACACATCAGCTCAACACACAGAGGAACACATCAGATCAACACACAGAGGAACACATGAGCTCAACACACAGAGGAACACATTAGCTCAACACACAGAGGAACACATCAGCTCAACACACAGAGGAACACATCAGCTCAACACACAGAGGAACACATCAGCTCAACACACAGAGGAACACATCAGTTCAACACACAGAGGAACACATCAGCTCAACACACGTAGAGCAAAGCAAAACTCAATCCTGTTTAAATGCATTTGCTAATCCTCCGTCTGAATGAGCTTCTGCTCTTAAACCCTGGACTTTAAACTATTAAAAACAAACACTAATGGACAAATTTATGAATACCTTTTATTCTTTATATTTCAAACATGAATTTTAGTAAAGAAAGATTAAAAAAACAATGGAATTCCACGTTGCTTTAATTCTTAATATCCAATTCACTCACCTGTGACTTCAAGATGTTCTCGTACGAGCCGAATATCGTCTCCCCGCAGTCCTCGATGGATCAAAGCTACAAAGGAGCGCAACACATGCGCAGCTCCCGCGGCCGCAGCGGATCAGAAACGGGGACACAGGGTCGCGATGTGTCCTCAGAGCCGGAGACAGAGACTCGCTCCTGCTCAGAGACAACCAGCCTGGAGCAGCGCGTCGGTCCTCGCCAGGCGCGGTGCAGGTGTCATCCTCCGCCGCACCTCAGAGCCAGGCGCGAGTGATGAAGATGATGAAGAGGGACTTCACACGTCTTCTCGTCTGCGGCTCCATGGCTGAGGGACAAACTTCTCACACAGTCCGAGTCCTTCCGACGCACTCCATGTCCGTGCGTAAAGTCTCCTCTCTCCCGCTCCGGGACCGTTACACTGGGGCTCCGTGTACCGAGAGCTCCGGTCTCCCACTGACCGGGGATCGGTGCTGACGGGCGGACCTCTGAGCGCTCGAACGCGTTCAATGCCCAACAGCCAATGAGAGGGCAGAGCGCCTCCTCACACACACACACACACACACACACACACACACACACACACGAGCACACACATAACGCCCCCACTAACAAACACAGACTCCTCCTTACACATACACACACACAGACACACACACACACACTAACACACACACACACAAACACACACACACACATAACGCCCCCCACCAACACAGACTCCTCCTTACACAAACAAACACACAGACACACTCACAATAACTACATAATTAAACAAAAAGGGATAAATATATACTAATCATATAAGTTTTGAATTAACAATAACTTATTAAAATATATAAAATATTAAATCAAAATATAATAATTTATGTATTATTATTCCTGTTGTTATTGTTTTTATCATCATTATTATTGTTATCATCATTATTATTGTTATTATTATTATTATTATGGTTGTTGTTGTTATTATTATAATTTTATTTTTTGATTATTATTGTTCTTGTTGTTATCATCATCATCATCATCAATTTTATTATTAGTAGCAATAGTCGTATTCTCATTATAAACCAGTTGAAGCAGTCTTGTTTTAAAGTTTGATCATTCTTCTTAGATTCTTTCTTAGAACAGGAAGTTCTACAGTCTGACATAATAATAATAATAATAATAATAATAATAATAATAATAATAATAATAATAATAATAATAATTATAATTTCACGTTGTCTCCATCAGCTTTGAATGAGATCCTGGAATGAAGACAAAAGTACAGACTGGATTTATTCTTTATTTCAACTTTCAGTTTCTTCACACATTAGATTTTTATTGCTTTATACATATATGAGAGATTTAAATGTATATAGACATGTATAAGAAACACATGTGATGAGAGCTGCAGAACAAACCCTCAGAGGGACTCGATCAGGACACTCGCCAATGGAACTGCTAGTTCAGATCAGGAAAATCAAAAAGAACAGAAACCTACGCAGCAGCAGATCAATAAGCCCGTTCACTAAATATGTAAATATAATGAGGACGAGTGGATTCACACTTTACAGAGATGAGCCGTGATAAAAACCAACCAGGTTCCACATTTACCATGTGACCAAACATCCCATAACACTGATGCTGTGAGTTCATTGATCATTTCATCAGTAAAGTCTGTTCAGTGACTCTTGTTCAGTGAGTTCATGGACACACACTCAATTTGTTTCACCTCCATCTCACATGTGGAAAAGAAAAGAACAAACAATCAGCTCGTTGATGAGGATCAGGATCAACACAGGTTCTAAAACATCACACAACCGGATTTCTACATTGATTCAGAAAACAACAGCAACATTAGTTCATTCAAACACATTCATGTCAGTGTAATTATAGATTTCTGTCTTTACAAAGTGAGAAGTAAATATGTGGGATAAAGGAAGGTCAGTGTTTGATTGACAGCTGATCTCGGTGCGGAGCAGAAACGTCA
Source organism: Pleuronectes platessa (assembly GCF_947347685.1). Classification (NCBI taxonomy): domain Eukaryota; kingdom Metazoa; phylum Chordata; class Actinopteri; order Pleuronectiformes; family Pleuronectidae; genus Pleuronectes; species Pleuronectes platessa. Next base: position 19,731,847 of record NC_070643.1, on the reverse strand, counting down.
CCATGACGAACTTTGATCAACAAACATGGAGACAAAAGAGGTTAAAGATTTAAACACAGAATCTAAATCACTGCTTTTAATGACTCAAGTCTATTTGAGTTTACAGAACTCAGCTGTGGATCTATAACAAACCATAACTCCAGCATAGAGAGGCTGAGTGAATGTGGTCTGGACTCTGTGGAGGAGAGTCATGGTGTCAGAGACGCTGTAGAAGGACAGAACACCTGCACTGTGATCCAGGTACACTCCTACTCTGGAGGACACAGGACCTGACACTGGAGTGTTGATGCTGTTGTAACGAAAGTTATAACTATTTCCACCAAAAACTAACAACCAAGATTTATCATTGAATCCAAATACACAATCTGAGTCTCCTACTCTGCTGATATTCTTGTATGTGACTGCTACATGAACTCCTCCTTCCACCGCCATCTCCACCTCCACCTCCCAGTAACAACGTCCAGTCAGACTCTCTCTACTCAGGACCTGACAATAACCAATGAATCTGTCTGGGTGATTAGAATAAGACTGTTTTTTCTTCACACGTGTTACTTTTCTGTTTCCCTCAGATAATAACAGACATTTGTTTAATGTGTTTGGATCCAGTGTGATTTCCTGTGAATATCTTAAGAAGTCAGCTCTGGTCTGTGGCTCTGGTTGTGGCAGTAAAACATCCACTTGAGACACAATCTGTAAAATCTCTGTCTCTGTCTCACTCAGAATGTCCTGTAGTCGACCTCTGACCTTTGACACAGCCACTGTCACGTCCTCAAAGATCCTCAGAGGACGGATCCTGATGCTGGATGAGTGTGTAGATCCACTGAGTGGTGACAGTGAGGGGTAGTTGTGTAGAAACTGGTTGTGATCCTCTGTGTCTGCGAGCTGCTTCAGTTCATGGTCTTTCCTCTTCAGCTCAGTGATCTCCTGCTCCAGTCTCTCCTGAAGCTCTCTGACTCGACTCAATTCAGTTTGCTGCTGGGATCTGATCTGCTGCTTCACATCAGAGCTTCTTTTCTGCAGCAGACGGATCAGCTCAGTGAAGATCTCCTCACTGTCCTTCACTGCTTTATCAGCAGAGCCATTGAGGGCCTCCTCCTCCTGCTGAAGCAGCTTCACGTCTTTCTCTGTGTCCTGGAATCTCTGCTGGATTGTTTGTCTCCTCAGCCCGAGCTCTCTCTGCCTCTCAGTCCATTCTGCTGCAGCTGACACTGTGTCGTGGTCTTTGTGTTCATCCATAGAGCAGAGATAACAGATACACTGCTGATCAGTGCGGCAGAATATCTTCATCACCTCGTCGTGACGAGAGCAGATGTTCTCCTGAAGCTTCTCCGAGGGCTCCACCAGCTTGTGCTTCTTCAATGGAGCTGACTGAAGATGAGGCTGGAGGTGATTTTCACAATAAGAGGCCAAACAAACCAAACAGGACTTGAGAGCTTTCACTTTTTTACCAGTGCAGACATCACAGGCCACATCTTCAGGTCCAGCATAGCAGTGATCAGCAGGAGCAGCTTGGAGTCCAGTCTTCTTCAGCTCCTCCACTAAATCAGCTAACATGGAGCTTTTCTCCAGGACAGGCCTCGGTGTGAAGGTCTGTCTACACTGAGGACAGCTATAGCTTCCTCTCTCCTCCCCTTTGTCCCAGTGGGTGTTAATACAGCTCCTACAGTAGCTGTGTCCACAGCCAGTAGTCACCGGATCCTTCAGTAGATCCAGACAGATCGAGCAGTAGAATCTTTCTCTGTCCAGTCGATTTACTTGCTCCGCCATTTTAGCTGCTGTCAGAGACTGTCGAACAGTTTCACTTCCTCTGAACAGAAACAGATCTCTGCTCCTCCCCCTCTTGTTCACTCCCTGCAGTGACTCAGCTCCAACAGTTCACAGCTTGTTTTTCACTGGTTCTTACACTGACACACCTGTGAAGGGAGGAGACACAGACATATCCTGACTGGGAGGAGCTCGTTGTGAGTTTTTATCTGCGTTATCACATCTCAAAGTGAAAAGTTGCACTGGGGACCACCACATTCAGCTCACAACAGCACAGCTTGTAAAATTCACGTTCTTTAAAGTTTACAGAAAAGTTAACGAATCTTTTCAATGGAATAAAAAACAACTTACAAAGGGCTTCACAAATGAAAACACACAAGTAAAAATACATTAAAACACACGTATCAAAGAGTCAAAGCATAAAAACACTACAAGTGACAGAAATGTAATCGTGACCAAACTTTAAAAACTAGAATTAGATGGAATCTTGGTAAGATAACAACACGTTTGAAGTTTGGATTTAAAGGAAGCTTCTGACTCAGCCTGCTTTATTTCCTCACGTTTGTTTCAGACTCTCAAACTCTTGTTTCTAAAACTCTTTCCCCCTCAGTGTTAAGCTGAGCTGTCACAACAGCACATGCAGCCAGAGATGATACAGACTCACAGCAAAGTTAATGGAGTTCTAAAGAAGAACAATGACAAAGAGTAAAGGAACCATGTCAACAACTGTTCAGCTCTTATCAAAGAAAATTATAAACTGTTCAAACTGTTTCTATATAAAACAAATGACAACAAAGTTCTTTCTGTTCTGAAACAGTTGGATGAAGTTTGTCTGTGACAGAGCAAAGAATCGATCCCAGTCGTCAGGAGCCTGATCCTGAGTGTTTTTACCGTTTACTGTGTTAACTCTGCAGACATTACAAAACCTCTTCAAGCAGCAAAGTTTGTTTTGTGGGTTAAACGTCGGACAAATTTGGCATCAAGAAGTTTTGATCAATTCTGGATTGAAACTGTACGACCCAGGAGCGTCTGTCCATGAGGTGACGACGTGAAACACTGAAGCAACACCACAAACTCGTTGTGAAGTTTCATCATCATGAAAATCAACAGCACGACAAACGGAGCGACTTCAGGTCCACAACATCACAATATCTCCAACATGTGACTTGTGTGTGAGGACTCAACTCGACGTCTTCACCCTGAAACTTCACCAAACCGTTATTTCTCCACTTCTTTAAATTTGTTTGAAGAACTCTCTTCATCCACTGAGATCACAAACAAGATCTGGGGTTTGAAAATCAGTGAGTGGAAAAAAACTTTGCTCATTTCTCTGCGATGAAGCTGTTTTAGTGCAGAAAAGCTGCAAAGACAGAGACTGAACATGAAAACCGAGGTTTGGGGAGTTTCAGGAGGAAACTGCCTCAGTTCTTCTCTCACAGGAGTTTCACGTTGTCTCCATCAGCTTTGGATGAGATCCTGGAACGAAGACAAAAGTACAGACTGGATTTATTCTTTATTTCAACTTTCAGCTTCTTCACACATTAGATTAGTATTGCTTTATACATATATGAGAGATTTAAATGTATATAGACATGTATAAGAAACACATGTGATGAGAGCTGCAGAACAAACCCTCAGAGGGAGTCGATCAGGACACTCTCCAATGGAACTGCTAGTTCAAATCAGGAAAATCAAAAAGAACAGAAACCTACGCAGCAGCAGATCAATAAGCCCGTTCACTAAATATGTAAATACAATGAGGACGAGTGGATTCACACTTTACAGAGATGAGCCGTGATAAAAACAGACCAGGTTCCACATTTATAACGTGACCAAACATCCCATAACACTGATGCTCTCAGGTCATTGATCATTTCATCAGTAAGGTCTGTTCAGTGACTCTTGTTCATTGAGTTCATGGACACACACTCAGTTTGTTTCATCTCCATCTCACATGTGGAAAAGAAAAGAACAAACAATCAGCTCGTTGATGAGGATCAGGATCAACACAGGTTCTAAAACATCACACAACCGGATTTCTACATTGATTCAGAAAACAACAGCAACATTAGTTCATTCAAACACATTCATGTCAGTGTAATTATAGATTTCTGTCTTTACAAAGTGAGAAGTAAATATGTGTGATAAAGGAAGGTCAGTGTTTGATTGACAGCTGATCTCTGTGCGGAGCAGAAACGTCACCACAACAAACTTTGATCAACAAACATGGAGACAAAAGAAGTTAAAGATTTACAAACAGACTCTAAATCACTGCTTTTAATGACTCAAGTCTATTTGAGTTTACAGAACTCAGCTGTGGATCTATAACAAACCATAACTCCAGCATAGAGAGGCTGAGTGAATGTGGTCTGGACTCTGTGGAGGAGAGTCATGGTGTCAGAGACGCTGTAGAAGGACAGAACACCTGCACTGTGATCCAGGTACACTCCTACTCTGGAGGACACAGGACCTGACACTGGAGTCTTGATCGTGTTGTAATGAAAGTTATAACTGTTTCCACCACAAACTAACGACCAAGATTTATCATTGAATCCAAATACACATGAGATTCCTGCTCTGCTGATATTCTTGTATGAGACTGCTACATGAACTCCTCCTTCCACCTCCACCTCCACCTCCCAGTAACAACGTCCAGTCAGACTCTCTCTACTCAGGACCTGACAATAACCAGTGAATCTGTCTGGGTGATTAGAACAAGACTGTTGTTTACTCATATATGTTACTTTTCTGTTTCCCTCAGATAATAACAGACGGTTGTTTGCTGTGTTTGGATCCAGTGTGATTTCCTGTGAATATTTTAAGAAGTCAGCTCTGGTCTGTGGCTCTGGTTGTGGCAGTAAAACATCCACTTGAGACACAATCTGTAAAATCTTTGTCTCTGTCTCACTCAGAATGTCCTGTAGTTGACCTCTGACCTGGGACACAGCTGCTGTCGAGTCCTCAAAGTTCCTCAGAGGACGGATCCTGAAGCTGGATGAGTGTGTAGATCCACTGAGTGGTGACAGTGAGGGGTAGTTGTGTAGAAACTGGTTGTGATCCTCTGTGTCTGAGAGCTGCTTCAGTTCATGGTCTTTCCTCTTCAGCTCAGTGATCTCCTGCTCCAGTCTCTCCTGAAGCTCTCTGACTCGACTCACTTCAGTTTGCTGCTGGGATCTGATCTGCTGCTTCACATCAGAGCTTCTTTTCTCCAGCAGACGGATCATCTCAGTGAAGATCTCCTCACTGTCCTTTACTGCTTTTTCAGCAGAGCCATTGACGGCCTCCTCCTCCTGCTGAAGCAGCTTCACATCTTTCTCTGTGTCCTGGACTCTCTGCTGGATTGTTTGTCTCCTCAGCCCGAGCTCTCTCTGCCTCTCGGTCCTTTCTGCTGCAGCTGACACTGTGTCATGATCTTTATGTTCATCCATAGAGCAGAGATAACAGATACACTGCTGATCAGTACGGCAGAATATCTTCATCACCTCGTCGTGACGAGAGCAGATGTTCTCCTGGAGCTTCTCCGAGGGCTCCACCAGCTTGTGCTTCTTAAATGGAGCTGACTGAAGATGAGGCTGGAGGTGATTTTCACAATAAGAGGCCAAACAAACCAAACAGGACTTGAGAAATTTCAGTTTTTTCCCAGTGCAGACATCACAGGCCACATCTTCAGGTCCAGCATAGCAGTGATCAGCAGGAGCAGCTTGGAGTCCAGTCTTCTTCAGCTCCTCCAGTAAACCAGCTAACATGGTGCTTTTCACCAGGACAGGCCTCGGTGTGAAGGTCTGTCTACACTGAGGGCAGCTGTAGCTTCCTCTCTCCTCCCCTTTGTCCCAGTGGGTGTTAATACAGCTCTTACAGTAGCTGTGTCCACAGCCAGTAGTCACCGGATCCTTCAGTAGATCCAGACAGATCGAACAGTAGAATCTTTCTCTGTCCAGTGGATTTACTTGCTGCGCCATTTCAGCTGCTGCCAGTGACTGAAGAACAGTTTTAATTCCTCTGAACAGAAACAGATCTCTGCTCCTAGTTCACTCCCTGCAGTGACTCAGCTCCCACAGTTCACAGCTTGTTGTTCAATGTTCTTACACATACACACATAGACATATCCTGACTGGGAGGAGCTTGTTGTGAGATTTTATCTGCGTTATCACATCTCAAAGTGAATAGTTGCACTGGGAACTGTCGCAATCAGCTTACAACAGCACAGGTTGTCATATTCACATTCTTCAAAGTTTCCAGAAAAGTTAACGAATCTTTTCAATGGAATAAAAACAACTTACAAAAGGCTTCACAAATAATAAATAACACAAGTAAAAATACATTAAAACACACGTATGAAAGAGTCAAATTATAAAAACACGTACTGTTATGGTACGATAACAGTACGTTGGAAGTTTGGATTTAAAGGTAGCTTCTGACTCAGCCTGCTTTGTTTCCTCAGATTGTTTCAGAGTCTCAGACTCTTGTTTCTAAATCTCTGTCCCCCTCAGTGTGAAGCTGAGCTGTCACAACAGCACATGCAGTCAGAGATGATACAGACTCACAGCAAAGTTAATGGAGTTCTAAAGATGAACAATGACAAAGAGCAAAGGAACCATGTCAACAACTGTTCAGCTCTTATCCAAGAAAATTAAGTTTTGATAGAAGTTGATAAACACATATGCCGTTTTAGGAAAACTTTGACGCCATGCCTAGGTCACACGGTGTGACGAAAAATCAGTCTTTGAGGTAGTTTGTATCTCCGTCTTGTTGTGATGACACTCATCTCAATTTGAAGTTGATCTGATGAAAGCCCTGGGACAAGTACGTCAAAGTAAAAATGTGGTATATGGCCTAAATGACCACTAAATGCAAAATGGCAGGCTTCCTGTTGCGTTTTTCATAATGCCCCTTGAGACTTTTTTGTGCATCTAAACATGATATGCCTGTTAATTAGTTTTTGCGTGAAGATGAACTCAGGTGTTGTGTATAGGTGGCGCTGTTGAGCCACTTTGCACCCCAGCTCAATTTACTCCAGAATACAATCACTTTTGGGGGTTTTGAATTCCCTGCAAACTGTGGTAACAATTTGAGTGTATAGGCCCTGAGAAATATAAATATCACTCGTATTGTTTTCATGATGACAACTAGTCTGTCAGAGCTGAAACACGACGGTTACACAACTGTTCCTGGTCTCTCTCTCCTCTCTGAGTACTAAATAAATAAATAATGTTCAAAGATAATCGGATCAAATGAAAATATTTCCCTGAATGCTTTAAGAAGCGACCATGTGATGGTGATAACAGGGAAGATGATGATCATGTGATGTAATAGAAAGCAGCAGAGCAGCCACTAAATTGACTTTCTTGCTCAACCCCTCAAAAGACTGAAGATATCATAGATATTGATTGAGAACCTCATCAGATGGAGAAGTGACGACAGTGAGGTTCACTGTGTGTTGCAGTGAGTAGATACTCCCTCACGTGGTCAAAGGTCGTCTTATGTAACTGTCTTCATGGCTCCGTCCTGCGTTGGAGGTCATCATTTGAAAGTGTGGACGATAGAAAATATGAATGAAAGCATCACTTCTTCTGCTGCAGCTTTGTTTACCTCTTTAAATCATGATCCTCATTCATATCATCAACGCACTGCTGAAGACTTCTCTGGGTAAACACGAGATAACGCTTCTTCTCGGGGATTCCCTACAGATGGGAAATTGTTGGACACCAGAGAATGAATAAAATATACAAACGATAAGATGAGATCAGAAAGATTGTAGAGTTTATAGGAGAGGAGGATGTAAACAAACATTATAGGAAGAGAGGAGGAGTTAGGAGACTTCTGGTGGATCTAAAAGTTTAAATTACTTTTATTGAGGCGTTTTATTCCAGTGGTTCCCAATCTGAGGCTCAGGCTCTTCCAAAGAATCACATAAAATGAACATCTTTGAGATGATCAGCAGAAGAAAAAGGAAACAAAAGCTACAGATCTACAAACATCTCAAATCTGGTTTTATTGTGTTTGTTTGTTAGTTTTTTGGAGGTTTTCTTGATATTCTTGTGACAAGTTAGTTAATAAAACCTTCTGAGTGCTTTTTAAATAAAAAATCTTCCAAAATCTTAATATATCTGAATCTGTGGAGTCACAGTGAAAAGGATCTGCAGCCTATAACTAGATATAAGTAAGAAGATAGTACAATTATTATTAATTTAAATACTTTTCATCACATAATATTAAACAATAGCAAATCACAAACTCATCAAAAGAGAAAAACAACTACATGAAGATAAAAGAAACACTCACAACCAACACACTAACACAACTCGGTCTTTGATCAGTGCTCAACGTCTCCACCACAGTCTCCTGCTCTCTGTCAATTCACAATGATTAGATTCCCGTGTGAAGCAGCAATAAACAAACGGTCAGACCGACACAGGTTAACTGATACTTAACCTGTGAGCCGGCTCCTTCTTCTTTTCCAAGAAGGAATTTAATCAGAGTCGTCTTCTCTGTGTCGGATCCAAGAATAAACAACTCTGATCAATTTAGCTCCAGACTTTTGTAATTAAGCCTGTTAAGGTGTAAACAAACCTCCGAGATCTGTGGTTTATTTAACTCCTTTCAAACTGGTTCCTTAGTAGGAACCAGTTTTTATTAAAGCCACTCACCAGATTGATCATGAATCCCTTTATAACCATCAGTTTGTTTAGCAACTTCTTTTTTGAACTTCTTTTTATTTCCTTTATCAAATGCAGTCATGCAGTAGATCACATCCAATCATTTTTAACATGAAAATTGGTGCCACAGGTACAAGTCTTAGGCTAGTGGGTTTAACTGTCCATGGATGTCTTGGGCCAAAGCCATCAGGGTCCAGGCATGTCAGATTTGAGTTACACATTACACAGTACATCACACATGACATTACATCACGACCTTTAGCAGCTTCTCATACAAACTGTCAAACCAACAGCTGAACTGTGACCGCGACAATAGCCTGAATAAAATAATTCTAAATGAATAAAATAGTGTGGATAAAGAGTTAAAATGTTATATTTGTTAAAAACAGAGCATTAAAAACACAAGATGTCGTTTATTGCTCGTAACTAAAGAGATAACTGTCAATGAAGATCCCTGCAAAGTTTACATTCATCAAATAAGATTCAAACATTAACCCGGAGTTAATGAGAGAAGCAGATTGTGTTGTGACATGATGGTTATTCCCAGATAGGACGTTTCCAAATGGTGGTTATGTGAGATGTAAATGGTTTTACATGTTTGTTGTTAAGTGTGAAAATCTCCAAGTGATTTTTAATCACATGATCAAACACAAACACAGAAGGAGACGTTTCGCTCTGAGTCAACAAGACAAAAACAACCGGAGGCGCTCATCTGCTGGCACAAACCCATCTTTGTGTTTACTGGCTAAGCATGTATAGGGGAGATCTCCTCATTCGGCGGTGTGCACACACACAGACACACACAGACACACACACAGACACACACACATTCCCTCTCCATCCTTACACTCTCTCGCTGCCTCCACCAGCTGCAGGACCCTCAGCATCTCCTGCACAGCTGACCCGGAAATACTGACCGCAATGAAAAGAGCTGTTGTTGTCCACTCATGCAACACACACACACACAGACACACACACACAGATACACAAACACACAAGCATCACCACTAACACAGGAACTCCGGAAACACTCACACAGACCTGCAATGGCTGATGCTCTCACCCTAATCCCCTTTTTGACGTTTTATTATTTAAATCCTCAGATTAACTGTGAATAAAAACTGTGTCTAACAGTTAGAGTCAACTCATGTCAGAGTCTCACATGTCTGACAATCTTTGAACGTCCATTTGAAAATGTTGCTGACGTTTCCCTGGTTGTAGCCTAGTTGTAATTTTATAAATCAATTTTTAGTTTAGAGTAGGTAGTTTGACCTAGTTTCGTTGTGTAATTGTTATTTTTACTGACATGCTCCACATTTCAGAAGACGACAACTGATGCAGGAGATAGAGCAAATTGTTTCCTGCTTTGTGTTGCGTGTGTGTGTGTGTGTTTCTTTTTTTTTTGTACCAGGGATTCAGATGAGGCCCGGCAGCTGTATTTTTTTTTACCGACTTTCATCCAAATCCAAAAAACACACAGAGGACCTGATGTGCGTTTCTCTCTCACACACACCCACTGGTTTTCATTCATTTATTCACTCATCTATTTCAAACAGAGCAGCGTGGACTCTCTGAAACAGAACCTGAAAGGACTTTAGAGCTTCTGTTTCCTCTGATGCTTCTCTAGGAAATCTGAAAATACTGTTGCTGCTGTAAAGGAGCTTGTTTTGCTTTTACCCCCCCCCCCCCCCCCCCCCCACACACACACTGATAACATGACAGTCTCCCTTTGTGCTTCAGCCTCAACTGGCCTCTTCTCCTGTTGATTCTCAGCAGATTCAGTTCTTGCAGCAGCAGCCAGGGCTCCTCAGGTTGGACAGGGTCACCCACTGATGTTTCAAGGATGAAAAACAACATGATAAATGCTTTTGAATTGAGAGGAAACGAGGGCAGTGACTTCACAGAAAATGAGAAGCATGAAAAAAGAGGGGCCACAGAGTGAGGAGGAGGAGGAGGAGGAGGAGAGGAGGAGGAGGAGAAGGAGGAGCGGGGAGCAACAACAAGCTCGGCTGTGGTGACGGCTGGAGTCACACAGGTTCACCTGATGACACATCTGTCCGTCTGACTCACCCAGATGCTAATCTGCCTCTTATAGAACTGCATGGAGCCACAGAGGGATTATGGGATGTTTCAGGCCAGTTGCAGGCTTTTATTAAACATCACAATCAGGGGTCTGATGTGATGACGTCCCTGATTAAACACACAAGTGTTTTTCTGAATTGTTTATCACCGCAAACATGTGATTATGTGTGAGAGGGGTTCCACACAAACGTTGATTGTACTTCACCCGTATGGTATTTCTATTTTATGGCATGATTGCATTTGCAGAACAATCCAGATGTAATTAGTGTACATTTACACAGCTGGCGTTACTCTGCAAACCAAGATGTTACACAAGTAACATTACACGAGTGTTACACGAGTGTGTGAGATGTCAAAATGTCAAAATGTGATGCATTGTTTTAGATTAAATGACCAATCAGGAAAGGACTTTTAGGTTTTTCACACCACTCTCTTTCAATCAGACATTTATGAATGACACTATTCTGCATCTTTGAATGAATCAGAGGTTTCAGTCTATTATTTGGGGATACTGTCCTCTAGTGGACAATCAGGGAACAGTCTTTTAAAATGTCCTGCTCTGAATGTTTTGATTCAGATTCAGGGTTTGTGGTAAATGTAAATAAAAAGTTTAACTACTAGATTAACTCTTAGATAAATAAAATTTTAGTAGAAGTGTGTTGTGTCATAATGAAATTTAATATATCTTATGATATAGGTAGTTGGAAGTGTGTGAGGTTGTAGGTGCACACACACGTCTCTGTGCATGTAATGGTTAGTTTAGATAAGATAGGATAAAACTTTATCGATCCAAACACTGGGGAAACTCACTTGTTACAGCAGCAGCTGGGTCTGAATGTGGGAGACGAGAGAATGACAAGAACTAAAAAGCATATGAAAACGCATATGTACATATACATAGAAATGTGCAGTTTGCATTTTATTTTGTCCTTTCTTCTTCTATTTCATCAAATATTTCTACTTTAGTTGTATCATAGTGTTATGTCTCATATCTTTCATATACTCCAACACTTTAGGATCATTAACTTTACCATATCTGACAATAAATCAGGTCACGAGCAGAGGGTTGTCTTTTCCCTGCTGCTGCAGCGCCACCTACAGGCCACATGCTGTCACGGTTTGTAGGAAACACACCTGGTGATTCTAGTTTGTATTTATAAAACAGATCAGATCCACGTTTGTCCTGTTGTGACTGATTTATTCTCGTTTGGCTGAAAAAACAAAAAGGTTTTATTAAAACTTTTAATTGGCGGCTCAGGTGTTCCGGTCAGTGGGCGTGGCCTGTAGATTACACTACAACAACATGCTAACCATCAAATGAAAGAACCGACGCGACCAAAAATAAAACGTTCGTAGGGAAATTAAAACGAAAAACAACTCAATCTTAAATGTCTTCAAAGCTTAACGAACCTTCCCAGTGATATTCAATCCATTTATCACCAGTGTTCACTGGTTCCAGAGAGAAAGAGGTAAAGTCACTTCACTTCATCTTAGCTAAATGTTAAAGATGGTTCCGTCCACTAAGATTTATGTGCGTCTATTCTGGGTGTTACGGTAAAAAAAAGTTTAATGTCACTTATTATTATTTTATTTACACACAAGACAATAGCAAGTGTATGAAATGGAATATTATTTATGTGTTTGGAATGAAAATTAGGCAAATTCAGCTAAATTATCTTTATAGCTATCATAACTTGCTGATATAAAATATTGCAAAAATAAATCCCAGAAAGGTGACACAGATATTTCAGATATCAGATAGGTGAAATATGTTACGTTTAAAGAGATTTTACTGTAGAAGGTGAAATCTTCATTATGTCACTCATAACTTGCTAATATTAAATCTTTAAAAAAATCTGTTTATACACACTGGTGTTATAGACACTCCTCTCCACTAGAGGGCAGCATATACCTATGGTAGCCTCCTCTTCTCTTGGCTTCCTGCCTTCAATCCTCTGCACATTGATTGATGTTAAATCATTAGGAGCCGGTTTGGTTTGGACCTCCTTCTCTCTTGGCTCTGTGCTTAATGCTTTTTATAGAAGCACTGGGTTTGGCAGCAGTTGTAAGATCTCAGTAACCGACTGACAGTAAGTGAGTGCACGCCTATTATCACCAGCTGCTCCGCCTCTGTCAGCACCGGATGAGCTGGTTGTTCACATCAGAAATGAAAACACATGCATTCGACACAATCCCATAGAACCAGGTCGATGATTAACCAGGAGGTGACTGGTATGTTAATTCAGTGGAACAAAACTAAGGTCCCGGGACCCTGAGGGGCCATTCAACAAACTCAGGAGGGTCCCCAGCAAATATGACACACAGATAACTGTCTTAGAATTACACTGGTTTCATGTTTAGCTCCATTATTAAGTCGCCCTTTGTCGTTTAATCAATTAGGAAGAAGAAGTAGCTTCTCAAATGTTCAACATTCACAACGTTCAGTAAAATTTACTGAATAATTAATAATAAGACTAATAAGAGATCTTTTCTAATTGACCTTTGAGTGTGAGTGATGGCCGACGTTATCCACAGACTTCGTTTTGGGCTCAAACTTAAATTTCCCGGTGGTGGGGCTGTGGGAGGTTTGCGGGGTCAAACCTGTTAACCTCTCCATTGAGGAACATATCATCGGGGGGGGGGGGGGGGGGGGGGGACGCGCGGGTCTCTTCACCTTCAGGCGCGCAAACAGACACCCTGATCCCACAGGCAGAACGTAGCTGTCAGCACCAGGCAAACATTCGATCCGACCTGGGGGATCAGCACAGCGCCCGCCTTCCCCCATTAGCTCCACGCGTTTCACTCCGCTGTAAACCCGTCAGCAGACACAGGTTCAAAAGAGACGGGTCGGGACGGATGTGAAGACAGTGGCTGCGTGTTCAGGGTGTGATGGGAGTTAAAGGAGCAGAAAGTGAAGCCCTTTCCATTAGGCTGTGGGACAACTTGTTTGTTGTGGTAGTGCAACCGGTGGTGTTAACCCATGACCCCGCTGCCCTTTGACCCCCCCGGAACGACAGCTCCATCCACGCGTCAGGGAGAGGGCCTGTCACAACGCAAACATCCAGAGCACGGGCAGGGCTGCCCGGGGGAGGGCGGGGGGGACAACTGGGGTCGGCGTGGCGGGCGCAGGATCAAAGACGCCGCGCGGCCGGAGAGCGTCAGGAAACCGGATACATGATCTGTCTGCAGGAAAAAGTGTGAATAGATGCCACAGGCTCCTGGGAGTGAGGATTAAGAGCCGGGCTTTGTTGAGGGTTTCTTGGAGCCACTGATGTTTGCAGTGAGCTTGTTAAAGAACCAATTAACACACAGATCATGCACACAGCGGTTCTGTGGTTTAACAAGGAGACTTCCACATGTTCTATTAAAATAATTCATAATATTCAGGCTTTAGGGCTCTTAGACGTGAGGAGTTTGTATGGACTTGATTCAATTTAATGATAATGTCAAATTTTATGAAATTCTGCTGTTTGTTTAATTAAAAATCCAATTAAATATGTAATGGTTTATTGAGAGACCTGAATTCACAAACTATAAAATCATCCACAAGACATTTAAACTTTGTCATTCTATGCAGTGATGTTGGTTTAAGTTTTAGCTTTAATCAGGTTTAGTTCATGTCATTAAAATTAATGTTTTTCCTCTTCATAGTTTCCTTAAAAAGTCAACGATATAAATTTTAGGCCTTAAACAGTCTGGGATACATTAAAATATTATGCAGTAAGTCTTTAAAACATTAATTACGTTCATTTACAATTTGCTCGTTGAGTTTCTCTGGTTATTATCTTCTATATGACTTCACATTATCTTCCATGAGGGGGAAATGTAAGTAGGCTAATTCAGGGACTCTAAATATTTGTCATACTTGTACTTTAATTATATTCATAATAGTCTTAAAAAATCTTAAATCAAACTTGCTGGAACCTGCAGAAGCTCAGAAACCTTATTGCTGAGGCAGCGCTCACGTCTCCTGACTCTGTTTTGGGGAAACTTTGCAGGTTCAATGCTTTTTTTATTCTAAACGTGCACGCTGCATGCACACAGGACATTGTCTCACAGTCTGGAAAGAATGTTCAGGCCAAAGCTCAAGCTATCGAAGGGAAACTTCAGGGTTCACGTGGTCAGAGTTCCTGCTTCTAACACGGCTGTTTGTTTTATCTGGATCCCTGCGTGCATCAGATATTGACAGCTCACATCATTTATCACAGTTTTTCTGCTCATATCTTTCCTCCAAGGTGCATATTTGTCATCCCTTGTTTCCAGGTGATTCCCCTCCACCGTGTTGATGTGATCAGAGGTCTGAGGAACTGCTGAGGGAGGTTCTATCCCCGTCTGGAACCTGCTGGCTGTCACAGGAGAACGTGGAGGCGGGCGACCGCAAAACACCCGTGTGCCACACATGCATCAAACGGGAGTCGAGCTATCTTCAAAGGCCGTCGCCTCCAACATGCGACATGACTCAAACTTCAGGAAGAAAAAAAACAGAAACCGAGGCAGACATCTTGCATTCCTGAGCCCATTCCACAAAGTACAATAACTTCCTTGAATTCTTCGACCCTCGACGGCGGAGCCAGGGCACATCCTGTTGTCCTCGCAGCACTTCCTGCTCACGCGGCCCAATCAGCCGTCCCCTGGAAAACTCTGTGCTCGTGCTCGATCGGCACAAACAGGTAACGCTCGGCTGATAATGAAACGAGTGATGAGTGAGATGATGTGACGAGTCGAAGCTGGCGTCAAATTGCTTTTGGCTCCTTCGGTGTGTAATTTAAAAAGCATTGACAGTAAGAGTAGGGCACATACCGGCTTGATAATAAATCAGAGCGTTTGAGGTTGGTTTTTAAATGGTTTACATCCCTGTTTGATAGCAAGTTAATGTTGGTTTTATTTAGCATTAGAAATGTATAAGTATGTGAATCTGCACCAATCAGATTAAACCAGAAACCACTTCTTCTTCTCTGCAGCTCCAAATACAGAAATTGATTTTTTTAGACCGACCAAGAAGAAGAGACTTCTGGTTGTGTTTCCACGTCCCATCATTTCACCAAATCTGAGGACATTTGTTCTGTGGTAATCCAGCCGACAAACCCACCAACAAACCAACACCTCCTTGGTGGTAAGTGTGTGTGTGGTGTGGCTGTGTGTGTATTAAATACTGCTGTATAAGCTTGTGTATCTGTGGACTCTGTGTGTTATGTTATGCTGCAGCTGGCTGTAGATAAGACCTGCGAACTATTCAAGCTGCGTAAAGCTGGAGACACTAAAGAGGAAGAATACAATAGTTTGTCCATGGGCCAGAGCTGCTGGCTCCCTTTATGAAATCTCCAATAGCCGCATATTGTTTAATTTGGAACTCGCTGCACAAGGTTTTTTGTTTTGTTTCATAACCACATTCTTGCTGCCAGCCGTGGCGTTCACTTGTCAGCTTCCAGTACGGCAGGCCCGGCCGCCCTCTCATCCCATTCTGTCCGAGAGAGAGAGAGAGAGAGAAAGAAAAGGCTTTGCAGACTCTCCTGGGTTTGTATTAACCCTGGAGGGATGCATTCAATTCTGCTTCCTGCACTGCTGCTTTCCAAGAGTACACGAGCCAGAGGAAGTCAGACTGGCACCCGGCCCGGTTTAAAGAGACGTTTAGCAGTCGAGAAGGATTTGTCTCGGAGTTACCTCCTCTTATTATACAACATATTTTTGCTCCAGTCAAGAATTTGTGTTGCCTCGGCCAAGGAGGTGCTGGTTTTCTGTTTGTTTGTTGTGGGCAGGATTACACAGACGCTACTGGTTGGAGGATGGGAAACAGGCCAAGGAAAGAACTCGTTAAATGTTGGTGAGGATCCAGACAAAGGAGCGGATCCAGTAATTAAAAAAAAATTATTACTTTCTTTAACATCACTCATCTAACCATTCTGTATATATAAAATAACCAAATGTTCAATACCTTCAAAATAAAAAGAGAAAAGTACCAAAAATAACTAAAATTATGATTTTAAAGGCAAAATCTAACTTGTTATATTCTTCAAACTAAACAAATACTACAGAAAACCTTAAACAGCTCCGACCAGGGTCCTGGTGGAGGTATGTGCTCTACTCTGTCACTGCGGTAATGTTTTGTTTTTCCAACCATCCCTCCTGTCACTTGACGCCGGCTTTGAAAGCAGAGCAGCGATGTTACAGGCCCTCATACCCTGACGGGATGAGGGTGAGTGGCCATTCGATACGGGCGTAGATGGCAGACGTAGATGGCGTCCCATGACATCATGCATCAGGAAGGTGATACCGTCTCAAGGCCGCAGGGGCTGGGGTCGAACCCGTACGCCAGCAGGATGAACGCCATGTCCCTGTCTGTACACACGGGTGGTTAACACCAACTTGTCTCCCTGAACAGCGCATTTCAAGTTTTGCTTCCCTGTAAATAATCCAGGTAATCCTCAGATTATGTCACAGCGCTACTGACAGATGAGTCAAAAGCCATTTAGAGATCCATGCAGCTGTGACGTGAGGGTATTCGTGACTGAACACTTTCACTCACAGCTCGGCCCGGATCCTGTCATGGTCGTGAGGGTTTCACGCCTCGCGGGGGAGGCCGATCAGATGACATACCGGATGCATCAGCCAGGGATGCACGCGGTTAATCCTGAGCTCAGGTTGTTATCGGACGTGCCCCCTACACAACCGAACGCAAACACACACAAACAGCATTCACGTGCGACGATAGGAACGTACCGGCGTGTTTGTCGTGACTCAATTTTGAATCTGGTGTCTCTCACTGGGCTGTTATGATGTGTCATGATGTGTCATGATGCGCCGGTATCAACTCCCCTGGTCCTTTATCAACTCCCCTGGTCCTTTATCAACTCCCCTGGTCCTTTACCAACTCCCCTGGTCCTGTATCAACTCCCCTGGTCCTTTACCAACTCCCCTGGTCCTTTACCAACTCCCCTGGTCCTTTATCAACTCCCCTGGTCCTTTACCAACTCCCCTGGTCCTGTATCAACTCCCCTGGTCCTTTACCAACTCCCCTGGTCCTTTATCAACTCCCCTGGTCCTGTATCAACTCCCCTGGTCCTTTACCAACTCCCTTGGTCCTTTATCAACTCCCCTGGTCCTTTATCAACTCCCCTGGTCCTGTATCAACTCCCCTGGTCCTTTACCAACTCCCCTGGTCCTTTATCAACTCCCCATGTCCTTTACCAACTCCCCTGGTCCTTTACCAACTCCCCTGGTCCTTTATCAACTCCCCTGGTCCTGTATCAACTCCCCTGGTCCTTTATCAACTCCCCTGATCCTTTATCAACTCCCCTGGTCCTGTATCAACTCCCCTGGTCCTGTATCAACTCCCCTGGTCCTTTATCAACTCCCCTGGTCCTTTATCAACTCCCCTGGTCCTTTATCAACTCCCCTGGTCCTTTACCAACTCCCCTGGTCCTTTACCAACTCCCCTGGTCCTTTACCAACTCCCTTGGTCCTTTATCACCTCCCCTGGTCCTGTATCAACTCCCCTGGTCCTGTAACTCCCCTGGTCCTTTATCAACTCCCCTGGTCCTTTATCAACTCCCCTGGTCCGTTATCAACTCCCCTGGTCCTTTATCAACTCCCCTGGTCCTGTAACTCCCCTGGTCCTTTATCAACTCCCCTGGTCCTTTATCAACTCCCCTGGTCCGTTATCAACTCCCCTGGTCCTTTATCAACTCCCCTGGTCCTTTATCAACTCCCCTGGTCCTTTACCAACTCCCCTGGTCCTTTATCAACTCCCCTGGTCCTTTACCAACTCCCCTGGTCCTGTATCAACTCCCCTGGTCCTTTATCAACTCCCCTGGTCCTGTATCAACTCCCCTGGTCTTTTACCAACTCCCCTGGTCTTTTATCAACTCCCCTGGTCCTGTATCAACTCCCCTGGTCCTTTACCAACTCCCCTGGTCCTGTATCAACTCCCCTGGTCCTGTATCAACTCCCTTGGTCCTTTATCAACTCCCCTGGTCTTTTATCAACTCCCCTGGTCTTTTATCAACTCCCCTGGTCCTGTATCAACTCCCCTGGTCCTTTACCAACTCCCCTGGTCCTGTATCAACTCCCCTGGTCCTGTATCAACTCCCCTGGTCCTGTATCAACTCCCCTGGTCCTTTATCAACTCCCCTGGTCCTGTATCAACTCCCCTGGTCCTGTATCAACTCCCCTGGTCCTGTATCAACTCCCCTGGTCTTTTATCAACTCCCCTGGTCCTGTATCAACTCCCCTGGTCCTGTATCAACTCCCCTGGTCCTGTATCAACTCCCCTGGTCCTTTACCAACTCCCCTGGTCCTGTATCAACTCCCCTGGTCCTTTATCAACTCCCCTGGTCCTGTATCAACTCCCCTGGTCCTGTATCAACTCCCCTGGTCCTTTACCAACTCCCCTGGTCCTTTCCTCAAGTGATGGAGGCAGATGATCACAGGAGGGGATCTCTTATCTGAGATGGTGCTGAAATAAAGATGGACTTTGAGTATGTGTATTAAGAAAACATCATGAGAACGATGTCTATTTGCTCCTTTTATTAGAATTGAGAAGTTTATCCTATTAATTTACTTTATCAGAATCAGAAAGTATTTATTTCCAAGTAGGTTTAAACCTACAAGGAATTTGCTCTGGTTATTGGTGCATACAATGAACAATGAACATAAAAACATAAAAACAAAATAAATACAACACACATAAGAAAAGCAATAAAAGGAAACAATATATATTTACTCAGTATTTACTTCTTATTTACTCCCTTTTTCTAATATTTATACAAAGTAACATTTATTTAGATATAAACATATCTAAATAAAATATAAATAATAGATAAAAGATATAAAAAGTGAAGTAAAAAGTGAAATGCAAGATGCAAAACAGTGAACAGTGTCAGACTGCAATATGCAATGTAATGCAGTATAATATAATATAATATAATGTGTTCATTTAACAGATCCTTGAGGTGTGGGGGCGGAATAAAAGTCAGAGTCAGTTGGGGGTCCCGGGCCAACTGCAGCCGGGAAGGAGCTGGTCTTGTGGCGGGCGGTTATTTATTACCTGTTAGATTAATCTGCAGGTTTTTATTACTTGAATAACTGATTATTATCGAATGTCAGAACATTATGAAGAGTTACAGATGAGTTTATTACCGTCACGTTAGCTTTTAGCCTCAGAGTTGATTTACGTTAATCAAATAGCTGTTAAATTAGCTCATGTCCGAGTTACACACGGTTCTGAACACCAGGTTCTTCTCTGTGCAACTTAACATTGGACACGGGGGAAATTTATGGATGTTTTTAATGTAACAGTGAGTTGTTGCTCTTTGTTAAATGTCCCCCACTCTGCACTGTTTATTGGCTCTGACATGATCAGCGAAAATCCTCTTTAAGCCGCTTCCCCGTCGTCTCTGCACGCTCATCAAACTTCACTCAGATATGTTGTGATCTGCTTTCCCCAGCAGGGCGGCATGCGAGGAATGCTGCTTCATGTCACCGGCTGTCAGGCCGACTTACCGCCAGCCGCTCTGCAACACTGGGGATACGTTAAACCCTGTGATGTCATGGCGTGAGAGTGGAGAGAAAGAGAAACTGTCGGCACGCGATGTCATTAATGAAGCAGCGTCTGTGTGTGTGTGGGTGTGTGTGTGTCTGTGCAGGAAGCAGACATTGCATGCAGCAGGTTTGTCTGATCACAGCTCCCTGAGGTACGAGTGCAGATGTGTTGGAGATCAGTGCAGATTATGAAATGTGTGCGAGAGCTTCACGAGGGAATCTTCACTCCGTTGTTGTTTGTTTTTCAAGATTTAAAGTTCATCAGTGGATTTTGCCGATATCGGTTTTCAGCAGTTCTCTTCTCCTTGTTGTTCCTGAGCTTTCAGTCGCACACTTTACTCACCTCCACCAGGTCTAGTTCATATTGGAGATTTCTTTTTGGGATCTCAGTATTTATAAAACTCTCCATGCACTCATGGGGTCAAAGGTTGGTCTGGGTTTAGGATTGGACACAAAAAACCAAACGCCTCTTGGGCTTCTTTACTTTCCTCTCAAGTTGGGACACACAATTCTTGTACAAATACACATATCTTTTTACCAAAATACACAACAAGCTATTAGAGCCCAGCCCAAACTAAAGCCACAGCAATGCCCCTTAGATACTCGTGTTTGTCTCCTTGTCTTTATCTGTAACCACTCGTTCCTTCTCCCAACGTGTCCAGAGGTGCTCGTGAGTGTGTTTACTGAAAAGCAAACTGACAAGTGCTGCGTGGCATTGGTTCTAACTCTGCAGCACTTAATTATATCTGTGTTGGATGCTGCACAACATCTGCATTCCTCCTTTGAGGGTTTTGATTTTTAATGAAATCACTAAGTGCCGGATCTTGTCTGAACTTGAGTGTGATACATGTACCTGACTTGTCCTCTGTGAGTTGGACAATGTTCGAAGAAAAAAAAAGGACCTGGACTCAACTTGAATATTCAGAGGGAGTGTTTTGTTGTGGAAAACATTTCGCCCATGGAAACATTTTTGTTCCCACAACTCTGACACAGACTGAGGTGTACAGTAGCGCTGAGAATAACTGCAGCCCTCAAACACAACAGAACCTGTCTGCCAGTCATAATAACCTGCCTTCCCTTTTTCTTTTGCTTTAATGCCGAGTCCTCGATCAGGAGCAGCATGTGTGAGCATTCCAGTTCAACCAGTATAACAAGCAAACAGCAGTGGAGTGAGAGGGAAGTCCTGGACATGCTCATTGGGTTTAATGGTTACGATGAACTCCGTGTTTCTCGGAGGAGTTTCGGGAACAATCAGGATTCTCATTAGCTCTTTTCTATTTTTTTCCACAAAGATTCTTCGAATGCTCTCGAATCGAAGAGTCCTTCCTTCCTGCCACCTTCTTTATCGGTTGTTGTGATTGGTCAGGAAGATCTCGGGAGGCGTGGTGAGAACGAAACGCCAGAGTCCTCGGGGCATCCATAGTTCAGAGAGGTTTGATTCCCACTAACTTCGCGGTGGACCGGTTTCTGTTCAGGATGTAGAAGGTGCTTCTCTGGAATCCCAGTGAGGACAGTTGAAATGACAGGCTCTGGTTTGCTTCTATAGAAAAACAGGAAGTCAATTCTATTTGGACGGGCGATTGAAGTCCCACTCATTATTAGTAATGGAACGGACGAACGGATGTGTGTGTGTCTGTGTGTGTGTGTGTGTGACAGTTGAAATTACAGCTTTGTGTCCTTTCGAGTTCCAACCCTGTCTCCGGGCAGTTTCCTTTTATTTCGTGATAATGTTTAATTGAGGTTTGTCACTTATCTTGTAATTGGAGCTTACTGCTGATGAGCGGCTTGTAAACACTGATACCGAACACATCTACCAAATATTTACTCTCAGCCAGACGGTGACTCATGTAGCTCAGCTTCAGCCAAGATGACGAATAGAAGAACTAAAACAAAATCTAATATTCAGCTGTGTGGAAATATGTAGTTTGAGTTTTTGGACGAAGAACAGAAACAAATACTGAACAATTTGAATATAATTTTACCAGTGTGTTGAATATATACAGTATTTAGCAGTTTTTAGTAGGTTGTGGTCGAGCACTGCAACATATTCAATCGATTATCTACTTTGTATTTCATTTTTATCATTTATTTGTATTATACATTCATATATATTTGTATATATTCACCATATTGTCCTATATTCTAAAGTATATACACACACATATACACATATATAAAATTCAGTCCAGAGTTAAAGTAAATCCACTGTTAAATAAACACACACGCACAGACATACACCTTATGCAACTATCCCTATGATGACAGTGCATTGACTTCAGTTCATTGTTGACAGTTTAACAAAATGAGTACACACACACCCGCACGCACACACAGACACATACTCACAATATTTCCAAAGTCAGTGAGTAATTGTGTTAAATAAACGTTGATCTCTATATCGTCCAAACTGCTCATAATGAGGATTCATGTGATAATTGAGCATTTTGTCGAGCCACAGTTCTTCCTGACGTTGTGTTGCACATGAACGTGACCGGACCTGGTCCCGAAAGAACTTCTCCACTGAACATAATCCGTGCAGCAATTACAGTTTCTTCAGAATGTATTTTTTGCAAAGCCTTATAACTGTTTCTAAACGTCTTCTCTTAGAGTTGGTTGATACACGTCCCTTCAATTTGAGCATTTAGGCCACAAATCTCCAATTCGACTGAAATCACATTTAAATTGATGTTTACCGTCTAATCTCGGCAGATTCCGTGTGCTCCTCGTCTGGGCTGTTATTGTTGTGAGCACTCAGCATGACGAGGCTTTTATGCATGAGCCGGTATCTTTATTTAAGATGATTAATCTGAGTTTGTGATGATTGCTGGGCCTTGAAACACACGTCGCTGCAAACCACAGGCTTGTTTATAACAAGTATATCCTGTGAGGGAACAGATTCATTATGCTCCTGGTAATCACAGAGTGTGGTGTCTACATCCAGCGCTGCAGTTTGTCAGCCTGCACACACCCCCGAGCTTAGCAACTTGTGTTATATGGTAAACAACACATTCAATAAATGAGATGCCTGACCTTGTTCTACCTCCAAACCCCCGCCCCCCCCCCTCTTTATTAGAGTTGCATAACCATATTTCCTCAGGCCTCCTCCGCTCTCAGATGAGAAAAGTTGATAAGCTCCTTTTTTGTTTTTCAAATACTGCTCTTGTATTTGCATAATATATCTTCACTCGGAGGCCAACGGCCAAGACATTTGACACAATTTAGAAACTGTCCTGGATCCTCGTCCAAATCAGCCAGTGAGAAACCAGCCAGTCAGCTTCAGCCTTTACGTTGAAGATGAATTCCTGTTGGGTGTATGGACGTGAAGGGCGTAACACATGCATTTAAAGCAAACAGCATTCCAGACACTGTTGTTCCTTTTCTGTTCCATTACATAAGAGCCGTGTGAAAGACATATATATATATATATATATATATATTTATATATATACAGGGGAAAATGTGTCTCACAAACATGTCATCATCTGCTCTGACAGTGTCTGCTGAAGAACAATGAGGGATTCCATGATGCACGCAGGACGCAGTGAAGGCGGGTGGTTTGATGTGTCATCTACCAAACACCTCGGCTTTGTCTCTGCAGATTCCAGACGGCACATTGTCTTGAATCACTGAATATCATAAGTGTTATTCATTACTGGAGCCTCGGGTCCTCAGTGAGGGCCGCTCTTATCTGGAGCGCTGCAGGAGCCACTCTGCGGTTCCTGTTGTTGCCCCCCCGCGGCGTGGGGGCAGATACTTGCACCCACTCGGACAATTCAGATTGTGTGAACCTCAATGGCAGCAGATGAGGATTGTTTGTTATTACAATGCCAGTCCGACAGTGGCTGGAGCATGCAGTGTTTTGACTCTGAGAACAATCAACTGTTGCAATAAAAGAGGCTCCCTCCCTCGCTCCCTCACTCCCTCACCTCCTCCCCTCTCACCTCCTCCCGCCTCACCTCCTCCCCTCTCACCCCCTTTCCCTCCCCCTGTTTATTTACAGCACAAATTCCACATCACCATCAAATGTCACCTTCATCTTCTTTCATCACTTTAACTAGAACCAGGGGACACACCTCAACCTTTTTCTATTCCTGTGATAAACCCCAGGAGGAGTTTGTAGTGTGTTGACAGTTGTCACCAGGTGATCTCAGGTTGTGTGTTAGCGATGAGAAGGTATGAGATGTAAAGATGGAATGAAGAATAGAGGTTCCACAGCATGTTCACTGTTTTCTACTCAGATCTGTTCCATGCAGAGTGTCACTTTTTTCAATGTGCTGCTCACTACAGAGCAAACTGCTGAGAGTCAATTATATAATCAAGTCAAATCAAATGTTAATCATACAATCAAATATCGTAAATCACAGATCTGCCTCAAGGGGCCGGAGCAATCTGAGAAGCGTAAAAATAAAAATACTCTTCTCCTTCGACCAATAGAAAAGATTCTGAGAGAATTTCCTGTTGTGTTAAGATCGGTTTCACCCTCAGGTGTGAATTAATTTGATAATAGTTTAAGGGTGTATTGCACGCAACATAAATCAGTCAGCAGAAAACAATCATGTCACAGACAGAGGTTTACGACAGTTCAAGTTTTCAGACGCCATTTTTATTATGCTGCAGCCTTTTGCTATAATCATTTAAATCTATAAACTGTATATTAAGATGGATGACGTGACCGATTGCCCAAAAGTGAAGCCAAAGACTGGATTTCCCAATATAGGTCATAAACTCTGCTTCCTCCATGTTAGCAGACGGGACATGTACCAAACTAGTCGAGGTACATGTTAAAAAAATGTTTCTGTAATTTGTTTAATTTCAGGTAGTTCTTAGCAAACGGAATTTTGTCCAAGTGTTTGTTATCTGGTAAGTTTGTTTTTTGGGATAGTGGGCGGAAGTGGAGACTCATCGTCCATCTTTATTTACAGTCTTTGGTTTAAATTCCTTATTTCCCCCTCCTCAAATTTCACTCAAAGTTTTATAAGTTGATAAAAAGTAAAAAAAACTAATATCACATCAGAGCTTGAACCAGGTCAGGAAGTTGACTGTGGGCCATGGGCCACAGTTTCACCTCCAGCAGGACGTGACTGTAACCACCCAGCAAAGACAAACCAGTGACTGAGGCTGTTAGATCTGCCTCGCCCTTCACCTCCAGGTCAGTGTCTCCTGAACCTGTTTCCACTCCCTCTCTGTGTATCTGTGTGTGGAGACAGGTGTGCTGGAGTCAGAGCATCTCAGTTCTTTTCTCTCCTGCTCTCAGCCGGTTGTCCTGTCCGTCCTCGTCCGGTCATCCCAGCTTCTCTGCGATGGAACCTTGCTCTCCGGGGGCCCCTTTGGATCCAGACTTGCTATCCTGCTATCAAACCTGCTTCCCCGGCCACTAACTGCCCCAGCATCAGTCAGTCTCTGGTTCTCAGTTCCCAGTCTGAGCTTTCCACATACCTTGCAGTGAATATCTTCTACCTGATTTCATGTCCCTTTCATCTCTGTCTGCACCTGGGTTCACATGTTCTGCAGCTCTTCCAAAGGAGGGTTTACTGCACAACTGTTATAAAAACAAAAAAACATAAATTCCATCCCCTCCCGATGTTCCTGCTCTTTTCAAACAAGCCGTGTTATTGAGTCTTGTGCTGCTTGATCCCAGGAAAGTTTAGCGCGAACAACAGGAAGCCGAGCTGCGTGTTTATGGAACAGGTAGCTCAGCGATGTTGACGTAGCTTTTTGTGAAGAGGATGAAAAAACACAAAAGCTGTGAAGAGATTCCAGCTAAAATGGAAAAAGTAATTTTCAGCTTTCCTCTCCAGACTTTCCATCCCTTTCTTATGAGACTGAAGGAGTGTGTGTGTGGGGTGTGTGTGTGTGTGTGTGTGTGTGTGTGTCTGTGTGAGGCTGTAGCTGAATGGTGGGTTAGTGGAAAGGTGGGTGTCTCGCCTTTTTCAAAAGGGGCAAAGAACAAAACAGGAAACCATCCCCTTGTTTTGGCTCATGGCCGTTACAAGTGTTTGGAATTTTGAGGAGGAGAATTCACATGTTAGGTTCATGTCTGTGCTCAGGTCAGAGCATGCAAACACAAACACACACACACACACACGCAAAGACACACACTTTCACACAAGGTGGTTGGAATGTGTGGCATGCCTCGATAAGCAGAGACATGAAGCCTGTGAACCCCCCGTGGATGTTATGAGGAGCAATCGCTGAATAGACTAAATACTCCGCGTGATGGATGCGTGACCTCGATCGAATCGGGACTCATGTTCTTTGTGGGTCAAAGTGCTGTTGATGCAAGTGTCTCCAAGATTCTAACTGACGACCTCCAAAAGCAGCGCAGCCTCTTTCCTCGCTCTGTAAACTTTACACAGTTCGTATCTGTTTCCTTCTCCTCGCGGTTGGAAAGTGGTTTTCTTGTCTTGTCACCTTCGACGTGCGCACCACACGACCACAGACCGGTTCTGTGGGAATGAGTTGTTCGTTGCGTTGAAAGAAATCTGGCCTGTTGTTGATTGTTTTGTGGTTACATGTGGTTTTTCCTGCACCTCCTCCGGCTTCACATTGTTCTGTCCGAGCTGGCATCGTTCTGCAGTTTGGACTTTTTAACGCCGGCGTTATAGCTGGCATCCTGAAAACACAGCGACCAAACAAAGTGACACCTATTCTTCTGTGCCGCTGTGAGGGGAGCCTCCCCGGTGGACACCTTCCTGTACCTGTCACTCCTCCGCTCGAACCCTCGTGATAAACAACCTGAGCAGAGATTTCCTCTCCTGATATTAAAGCTTTTTGATGCTTCCTGCTATTGTGAGAAACTATTTGGTTTCATCAAGGTCGAAGGTTTCGAAGAGAAAAGGAGACGTTTGGTTGTGGAGCTGAGACATTTTGTTGGTTCAGGTCAAGTAAACAACATTGATCTTCCAGCTTTTATCAATAAATAATCCGTCAGCTTCCCAAGTTCAAAGCCGACTTGGCTTCATCAAAGTTTCACGTCTCATCTGCTAACATGGAGGAGGTCTGGTTGATGACCTGTACTGCAGCCAGCCACCAGGGGGGGGATTGAGGTGCTTCTATTTTCTGTTTGTGTTGTTGTTGATGCTGTGTTCAATGAAGAATCTATTCTTTAATATAGTCTAATCACATTTGGATCCTTTTTTATCACCAAATATTATTTCATGAACCATACACTTGTTAAGGTATAAGGTTTATAAAACATGCGATATGTTAAGGCTATTATAATAGAAACAAATAGATCTGTGCAAAGTATACGATTAATTAACGTTTCTAAAAAAAGTCCAAGAATAACGTGACACGAGAAGTTTCCCTTTGTTCCTGTGAACCCAACATTTCTCTCATTACACGCCATGTGTTTTGTTTACATACAGACGTCGTCACTCAGGTTCAATAGCGTTGACCCCTGACCTCTGACAAGTACTTCCAGGTGGGGCCTCTCCGGTTTGGCCCCGACAGTGAGCGGAGGCCTCCTGCAGCTACACACAGATCCACCAACCCTAAACAAACAGTGATCTGACCGCTCAGCGATGTTACGTGATCCCTGTGAACATGTTCGGCACCACCGCTAAATCAAAGTGACCGTCCTGAGAGAGAGAGAGAGAGAGAGAGAGAGAGAGAGAGAGAGAGAGAGAGAGAGAGAGAGACTATAACAACTGTTTTAATTCATCTTATCGGTTGTGATCATGTCTGACTCTATTGCACATGATGGGACTGTGTGTGTCTGTGTGTCTGTGTGTATGTGTGTGTGTGTGTGTTTGTGTGTGTGTGTGTGAGCTTCCAATTTCAAACATGCTTCCCAGCCTGTGTAGCTTTTGTAGCTGTATCTCCAAAAATCTCAGCTCATTGTGAAGCCAGAGTCTCTTCATCGCCCCCTGGTGGCCGTATTGCTCCTAAACCTGCCTCCTCCATGTTATAGATGGGTCATGGACCAAGCTTAACATCAGATAAGTTTTCTCCAGTCTAGTTTCTGTCACAAGTTCAAAGAGTGTACGCTTGTTGTGCACCTGCCACTTAAGGAGCATGTTTTCTATCTTTTTGATAAGCAAAACCATAATTATGTAGTAATATGTAAAGACAACTGTCTGACAGTAAAATTCTAAACAGCGACATTTATTTTGAAGGTCATAAAGTAGACGATAAATTCTATTGTAAAAGATCGTTAAGCTTTCTCTTAAATATTTGACATGTACTTACTCTGAGATTGTTTTTTGTACCATCGTGGTCTCGATGGTTTTTGTTTTTAATAAAAGTTTCTTTCCTTCTCTCTCTGCTTATCGTCTGCAGGGTCACAGGGGATGTAGAATATCCCAGCATGCCTTGTTCAAGGATGCCAGTTTATAAAATGCACCGATTCCCTGTGTGATTCAGTTTGTGCGTCTCTGTTGCATGTTGTGTGTCTTCACTAGCTGCAGGAAACTGGCTCGGGTTTGGATTCTGGGCCCTTATGTGGTGCGGTATCAGCACAGAGTGAGTAGCTGCTCCTTCTGGCAGCTCATTTGTCTCTTACTTTACAAAAGAGCCGGTCTGTGTCGGGCTCGCCTGATCATTCCTTCGATCTAGTCTCGCCCCACCACAGACCGCTCTGCAGATGTTGACTGTGTATCTACCTGCCTCGTGTGCAACCCTCGCCTCTGGCTGCAACCATCCTCAGTGAAATACATCAGCTGTCAGGACGTCGTTACCAAAATCTGCTCCATGTGTCGGAGGAATGCGTGCGGGACAAAAGCTGCTGCTTGTTTCATTAGTGGAGCTGGAAAGAAATGATCTTACCTCCCTCCAGTACCTCAGGAATGCTCGTGTGTGAACTGTGGGGTCACGGCGGAATACGCAGAACATGAAGATGAGGAATTTATTTTTCCAAAAATCCTTAGCAGGTGCCTGCAAGCATGGTTAATGTTCCTGTAATCTTCCCTGAGGGGACTGTGGCGCCCCCGGTGTCACGCAAGTCTAAGTAGTGCGACTTCTCAGTCATATCATTCTTCACATGCACTACCCCCCCCCCCCCCCCCGCCCCCCCCCCAGTGTCTGTGTTGTGTTCAGCTCTCCCAGACGCCACCTGCGAAGTGGATATCTCAAATATAGAAAATAGCTGAGTCATTACATCCGCCTGCTGTGGGGAAAAACGTTCCACAGGAGAGTTTCTGGCGCTTAAGCTTAAGCATTAAATGTAAGAGCAAGTAATTCTGTCTGATTCTATCCCAGATTGTCAGCTGACTTCACTCAACCTGAACACGCCAGTGCATGGAAGCTCCACGGAGCTGCAGGGAGGTCTGGAGCAGGCGAGTGGACAAACAACCTGGAGTCCACGAGGACGAGGGAGAGAGGACGGCTGAGGAAGATGCTGCCAACTGTGAGGTGGTAGATGAGCCTGGTGCCACCTGCAGCTCTCTCTCTCTCTCTCTCTCTCTCTCTCTCTCTCTCTCTCTCTCTCTCTCTCATCTCCCCGTTTCTCTAATATTTTCTGAATCGTGTTATTCTGTAAATCTGCTTTGTGAAATTGAAACATTTGTTATTCTTGTCAGAGATGTAACATACCAGGGTTAAACAGGTCAGGATCTTAGCGGTGTCAGTCATCTCTACTCCCTCTTGGCATCGCTGGTGCCTCCTTCTGCCTCCCCCCCCACCCACACACACCCCACTGAACCCACCACCAGCTACAGGGTCGTCCCAGTAAGAAGCTGTCTGTCGACGCCCGTGGCCTGGGGCGGCGAGGTAATGGAGTGTTTTGAGGTGTGTATCTGTCAGGCGGCGCTGGACGCTGCAGGCTCGTGGCTCTGGGATTAGCGTAATAGTCCGGGGAAAGGGGGCGTGTCCTCATATCTGAACTGACCTCCGTGTCACCAGAGAGCCGCTGCAGGCCTTTAGCCACACTGATCACTGAGGAAATATACATCTGCTTCGTTTGATGGTGTCTCTGTTCGTTTCTTCATCCCCTAATAGATAAATCATCTGTAAATCCATTCTGAATATTAAACGATATTGTGACGCAAACCTGAAACATTACAAATATCTCGAAGGTGTCAACTTGGAAAGACAACTAAATTCAAGATGTGTAATTTAATGGTCATGTCCTGCCACCTCCACGTTCTGCCCACACACCACCTCACACCTTGATGCTCGGGACATTTTCCTTTTGTTTTGAACACGTCCAACTTGGACAATCTCCTGCCTCAGTCTTCAAATGTGAAAGAAAAAATTCAAATTTCTCAAAAATGTTCTCATCTTCATTCATCAAAATGATAAAGAAATGAGACAGTCTTACTGGTGCCACCGGGGAGGAGGGTGAGGAGGAGGAGGAGGGGGAGGAGGAGCAGCGACACCAGCATCAGGCCGAGATGAAGAATGTGGATAACACTGTTTGTAAAGATCTGCCTGCATAGAAATGAAAACTAACAACTCTCTAAACAGAGTCTTCTGGAGTCATTAAGTCGGCAGGTGTCAACAGGGATCTGCCGTCCAACAACAACAAGCAGACACACTGACGCTGTCGGGTGAAAAATATCAAATCTCTGAGTATCAATATTTCTTGAAGACCTGCATTTATTCCTTGTTCATCTTTTTTTTTTTAAACAGAATAAGTGAAAACACAAAAGAGTCCTAGTTCCTAAATGAATGCTTTTAACTTGTATTTATTTCAAAGGGACAGGGTACATTAATTAATATGAGCACAATAGTTCTTGTTGGAGTTAAGTCTCCCACATTGTCAGATTATTAATTTATTAAAGCCGAGCTCCTGTTTTATTCATGTACACAATGTGCTCTGTATTAATCTACCTGGTGTATAATCAACTAAACATGATATAAGCAGCAGCTATGTTCTCAGGTTGAACAAACATTGCACCCGCGCCTATTCACCAAACCCAGTGAGCTGGAAACAGAGAAGCTCCACAAACACGTGTGTTGTGGTTTTTACAGTAATAACGTGAAGGCGTTTGGAAGCGATGAAGCGTTGTGTTTATTTTAAACGTGTTTCCCGTTGGCGTCTCTTGATGAAATACAGACGTTAGAGAGAATAACAACTTCGCCAGATAACAATCTGGATCTCTTCTTTGTCTATTCGCACATTTTTTACGAGCTTCCGAGGACTGCAGGTATTTATAAGACTTTTATCTCCCGATCAGGTGTGACTTCACCCAGTTTTGTTTTTTTGCCGTAAGCGGGCGATAACATCTCCATGACATCATGTGTTGAAATAACAACAAGATACTGGTGGGATGTGGCCACAGCCGGGGAGAGAGGCAATTAGCTGTGGTGTTAGGATCACACCACAGCGTGTTTCCCTCTTACTGTAAACTCACTGGTTATCAGAAGGTGTTTGGAAGAAGTCGCCCCCCCCCCCCCCCCCTGCTTCACCCCATGCTGACTCTTTGCACTCTAACCTTCCTGGACACTTTCTAATTCTTCTTCTCCTGTTGTTCGCCTCATTCCTCTCGTCCTTTCAGCCCTTTGTCCCTGACTCTTGTCTTCCTCGGGCCTTTCAGGAGAGCGTGCTCATTTCAGGTTCAGTGACCAACAGGCGTCCGGCACAATAGTTTTGTCCAGGCTGAGAAGTTGGGTTCAACTTGGTTCCTGTGCAGGGGAATCCAGTTCTGTCCAGTTTGGTAAAAGGGAACAAGTGCAGACAATGTTTTCTCAATGGGGCTTTACAGTATAATGGTGACAGCTCAGTTAATAACAAGTAAGATAAGAAGAGTATTAATCTACTTATCTTTGTGTTTTTGTTTAATTTGCAGATATGGACCAAAAACAACTTGTGTTTTCTGTGTCCAAACTTTGATAAACTTTATTGTTCTGTGCTCTATAGAGATCCATTGATTTTAAAAGCTTTAAAACTCATCAACTGTTGCAGCAGGTGACACTGATGAAGGTACTTTAATAAAGAAGATGATAAACGTGGTTAGAATTAAATTAAAGATTAATTTAAAGTGCCACATTAATACTGGAAGCATTTCCTCCTTGAGCATTTCCTCCTTCAGTATATGTTATATACTTTCTTTAACTCTCTAACAACTGATCCAGCAACTGTGTGACCACTATAAAAGGGCCCCTGCAGGTTCTGAAGAACATTTTATTGTTTTTCAGCTCATTGTTTTGGTTGTTATGGCACAAAAATGCCTTGTTTGGTTCACAGCCTGCAGCAGATTCCAGACACAGCAGCAGATCTGAGCTCTGCTAGACTCTCTACATGCTGCTTGGAGCTAACAGACAACTACAGGTGAAAGTAATGAATCATTTAGATGGTGGAGCCCAAAAACGGAGCTAACAGATGGTGAATTTGGATTTAAGCTGAATGCTAATGTTTTGCCAGATCTGTGACATTTTATAGATGATGCCTATGTTGTGTTGTCAGATTATTGTGTCACCACTAAATGACAAAAAATCAGACCTCTGAAATGTGAAGAGATGTAGATTTGTCTGGTATTTACTCGGTTTGAACAGTAGTCGATCAATCAGAGCTTTGTTATTGAGATTAAGAACAGATATCATCCATCTTTTTAAACTGACATATTTCCTATAGTGTTGAAAAACGTCCTTGTTCATCACTGAGCTCCAGTTATTTAGGTTAAAACAACAAGAATGTAATAAGGAAGGAAAAAATGTGAGACAGTTGCTCCAGTGGAATCAGCCCGGAGGCGACAGATATGAGAAGGTACAGTGACATTAAGCGTCTCAAGCTCTTCCACTTAACCATCAGTCTTCCTCTGCAGCCTCCGTCACTCCGTCAGCCTCCCTTCACCCCCCCCCCCCCCCCCCTCCCGCCTCAGAACACAACAGCAGTCACTCAGGTGAGGCGAGACATTCCTTCCACTCACATCTGACAAGTGGCTGTTTTTAATTCCGCAGCCTACAAAAGGAACATTAGAATGTCTTCCCTCCTCCCCGGTCCCCAAATGCCTTGTTAAGAAATAACAAACAAGCTGCCAAGACAAATCAGGCCATGTTTTGTCACTGGCAACTTCTGAAGGCGGGGCCTCTTCATCACGCTGGTGTCGGCCTCACGGCAAAGCTCCGCCCCCCCATGCAGATAACGAGTCCAGAGACCAAGCGAGTGTCGAATCCATCGCTCAGCCTCACTTTGCAACGCAAACACAAAGCAGCGTCCTCCCGCCTGTGACTCTTGGCAAGTGAGCATGAAAGGGAAATTTACACTGATATGTCCGGATGTCTGCATCGCGGAGGCCAGAATGTTGATATGAGGTGTTTTTTTTACTGGTGGGAGATAAAAGCCGCACGGCAGCTTTAAGAACTCAACACCGAGCGGGAGCAGCCGACAGGAAACACCCGGCTAAACAAATACAACTGGAGCGTTGATAAATGTGCAACAATACCATTATCACTTCCACTCACTCTGACAGACAGCACAACATGCTTCCTGTTCCATAGACTCAAAGCTAACTCAGATGTTTTCACTCTCTTAAAGACCCATACTGGTGTTTTTTATATAAAGTAGCTTTATTGCATTGATAACAATGGTGTGGTGGAGTGGAAGGAACTGGTTTGGGGTCTTGGTTTCAAAAGTAAACGGCACACTCATTTTCCAGAATTTTTTTTACAGCTTAGATAACTGACTTAATGTTCTTTACAGTTAAGTGCATTTTTGCTCCAATCACAGAGCTTAAAACACAGTTATGTGAAAAACAAGAGCTAGAAATGTGTGTTTAGAAAACTGGAGAAACTATTACAGCTTAAATCAGTTCACTTTAAGAGTTTTGGTCAGTTTTGATTTTCAGTTTTAAGGACCAACAGTTTTGACTCATCTCTCTTCTCAGTGGCTTGTGGGCAATGTAGTATTTAAATGACAGAGAGGAAAACATGATTTCTCAGAAGTAAGTGTTTTCACAGCATCAAATTATGAATTAAAACCAAAAACCACCTACAATGACAGAAGCCATCTTTTGGGGGGATCTTTGACTTTTTAAATGAGTCCATGTCCCATCTGCTAACCTGGAGTGGGCCGGCTTTATGACGTGTGCTGCAGCCCGCCACCAGGGGGCGAACAAGCTGTCTTGCTTTCACTTTTGGTAAAAGCCTAACATCATGTCATCTATCTCTGGAACTTTAACGAGCTAATTTGATGCTCAAATCGTGTCAGTTTAACACACGTGAGTAGATTAATCTCTGTATTTGTTGCAGCTCATGTTCCGTCACGTTTTATTCTGTCTTTCCACTTTGTGCAGTGATCTCACTTCAGAGATCTGCTGTCAGACTCAGAAAGTCATGAGCTCAGTGTTGAGCTGATTTACACTTCGGCCCCGAATTGGCACCAAAAATAGGAGAGTGGCATTTTGTGTTTATCGGAGTCGTTAAACATAACAATCATGTTGTTTCTACAAGACGTAACCAGCAGTCATTAGTGGTTACATGGTTCGGATTCGTGGCTCAGCAGCACGAACAGTGTCTGTTGCAATATCTCCTGAAGCTTTAGTCCTGAAGGTGTCGCGTCAATGCTCTTAAACTTAAACAGAGACATATTTAAATGTAATATATTACTTCTATCATTTCTATCGAAGGTGCAGGAGCCTTCTTGTCTGTTCGGCCGGGGCTGATGCTGGCTGCACTTTTCTCTCTTAACCTCTAAACAGGAGCTTCAGTGATTTAGCCGAGCTCGGTCAACCGAACCCTGAAGCCACCACGGCTGCTACCTGTTTATTTAATATCAATTATAAGTTAATTATTATTATTATTATTAATCATTCGTCTCTTTGCTATGGATTCATGTTTTTGTGAAGCACTCTGTTACCTTGGTTAGACAAGTGCTATAAAGTTCTTCTTCTTCTTCTTATAATTTATTTAAAGTTCGATGAGGTACGTGCAGACCTGAACTGGAGATGAGATGTTGTTGCCGGTGTTGTTCACTTATTAACTCAAACTATTTAACATGAAGCATAATAACCAGCAGTCATTAGTGGTTTCACAGGCTTCTGAACGTTGATGCATGCAAAGTCTCTGGTGGCCTGATCTCACCTTAAGACCTTAAGGATCTAGACCACGACAGAAAGCGCATGCACGACAATGAGATTTACAAACAGACGTGTTTATGTATTTTATAATAATAATAATGATATATGCCATTCATTAATTATGCCTCTGGACTGTATAGTTTCTAGTTGGTGTGTCCCAGACGTCACTGCTGCGGCTGCACACCTCTGGCCGCATGTTTATTCGTACTTTATTCATTTGAACGTATCGCGTTTCCAACTGTTGAGTGACTGTTCAACCTTTGATTAGTATCAACACAATGAAATGACATTGATTGACTCGTCTTCGTCAGAGTCGTGAAGCATAATGAAATAACTCGGTAGTAATAATGGTGGCGTGTCTATTGGGATGTAACCAGAAGTCATTAGTGGTCACATTCCTCACAGGAGGCCAAACGTTCAGATGTCGAGCTGCACGTACCACGTCTGCTGCAATGTTTCTGACAGCCTCATATTCTGTACCTTTAAAAACTCAGAGACATATTTAAATGCTTATATTATCTTTAAAGTTATCATTTCTATGATGTGATTTTAATGTTTGGGGGGAGACGCTCTCCGTTTTAAAGGTTTGTGTGACAGAGAGCTCAGTTAATGAATAATTGAACAAATGTGGAGTCAGAATAACAATGGTCTCCTGAACAGTTTGTACCTTCACCTGAGCATGTCTGCTTTAAGCTTCTAGGCGCGGCAGCATCAGACCGTGATCCACCTCCATTAGTCCTTCATGTTTCTCCACTTGTTTGATTTGAGATGATTATGTGAGACTCCACTGGTTCTCTGCTGTAATATATTGTTGTGATCGAACAACTCTTCTGCTCAGCGTCTTCCCTCCGCTGTCACCGGTGGTCTGATGCTGCGGCCGATGACCTGAGTGGTTTGAAACCAGGAGGTCAAAGTGGGAACCATAAAGTCTTTTTAGGATTTATACGGCGCAGTTAGGAGCCTCTAGACCCGAGCAGTCGAGCACAGAGAAGCCAAAGAGATAAAAAATAACAATTCTTCTCAGACACATGCAGGTAATTTGTCCACAGTGTCATTAATATTACATCTGAGCTCCTGTTATGAGAGGATTTCAGAGCCGAGCACAGTGGACGCTGTGCAGCGCGTCAGCCGAGGGATTATTAACAACCAGCAGAACGAGCTGGGCGACTCCTCTTCATGAGAAGTGTGTGGGCATTCGGCCTCTTTCATGTTACGTGACACAAAAAGCATCTTCCTGGCTAATCATTTTTAATTCGTGCAGACAAAAGGAAGCTCCGTGCTTTAATAAGACGCCTTAAGCCTAAAATTAGCAGCGACAACTCAAAGTAATGCAGCTGAAGTTTGTCACAGAACCCACTGATGGAAAATGTTGTTAGTTGATCGTCAGCTGAGCCTCAACAGATCTTTGTTGGTGTCTCACAGTAAAGTGACTGTGAGGAAGACAAGGGCTGGTGTCACTCAACTGTTCAAGTAGAGAAGTTTTCAAACACGTCTTTTTGTTTGTTTGTTTGTTTGTTTGCTTGTTTGAGCTGATTTCCGCCAAAGAACAAGAAAGAACTCTGTTGTTTTGGAATATTTTCATATGTCATATTTTGAGGATATGTGATATTTGACATCTGATATCTATGACTGCAGCTTAATGGAATTTAAGGACACATACCGACCACATTAGAATTATCTGATGTACACTAAATACTTTGTTTCTTCATGTTTATCTTTTCCTTTCGGCTTTTGTCACCTAATAACTTTAATAATGCAAGAAACATCAAAGAACCTGTCAGGTGATCAAATTTTTAATTTTTGATTTATTCAGAGAATTTTCTTTCACTATTTTCCTTTGGGTCAAATTTATACGTCTCAGAAATTCCTTCCTCTCACCTTATTACGATATTAACCAAAATCAAGCTCCCAAATTCAAAAATGGGAACAATTTGCAGAAAGTTGTGTGAACGAGTTCGAGGAAAAAGTGAGTTTTGTCTTTATGGAGTTTGATTGACAGACATTTCTTCGGCTCACATCTTTGATTTCTTGTATATTGTAACTTCGACAATCTGCTTAAAGAGTAAACCTGTAAACTATATATTAATAAACTGGGACACAGCTTTACATTATGGGTCATAAATAAGACTGCGGCCTCAAGGGGGCGCTATCGGAGAGTCAAACTTCATTTTCTCTTATTTAAACCGCATACTTTTACAAATCTATGTTGTGCTTGTTTTGTTTTGAGTTGATAACTCTTCAACCAGAATGTTTCCCCGTGCAGCAGTCAACTTGGTTATTATGGTACAGGCTGCTCCGTGTTTACAAGCTGACAAGAAGCCACTCTTATTTTGAACATCCTTCAAAAGGAGTTCTGGTATTTGTTTTTGTTTTTTTTGTTTTGGTACATTACGTGATGCCAGACGATTATTATTGAACTTTATTCCAGCAGCCAAACAATAGAGATCAACACACTGGTTTGAATCCAGACCCAAACATCCAGCTCCCAGTGATAACCAGCTCCACTCTCACTATCTGTGTACACTTCTAATGTCAAAATGTGAGATACTAAGGACTTCGGGGTCACACCTGCTGCCAGCTACTGCACCACCTGCAGACCCAGGTGCTGCAGCTGTCAGATGTTTGACCATCTGCAGGCACAAGTTTATACTCAGGATTAAATAAGACCTTATTTCTGATAGGGAATATCTTTGTTTAATAATAAATGCAACCACGGTGCAGGATGTGTTGCCTTTCACCCTCAGCGGGGTTTGAAAGGAGCGGAGGCGTGACTGCTGCCCTCATGCGTCTGTTTCCAGTGGTCGGACATTAGCTTTTACATCTTGAAGAATAGAAATTTGGAGATTCTTCATGGCGGCAGAGGTGGATCCTGTTGTCACGCTGCCCCCCCCCCACCCCTACCCCCTCCCTGTCCCCGGGTCATGATCCTGCAGGGAAGGTCGTGGCGTGCTGAATGGCGTCCCTAATAACCCTCATAAATGCAAGGGCCGTTGCAGGACCCCCTGGGGGGGGGGGGGGCACATAGTGAGGTCGGGTCCCACAGACGTGGTGGAGCTCGGGACATGAAAGGCTGGAGGGAGAAGAGGGTGAGATCTGACCCTTCAGTGGTCACACCCGTTAGGAGCATGAGCCACAACCCAGGGTTTGGTAGGGAGAAGATTTTGAAGTCACACTTAAGTCAACGTGTAACTATTGATCTATTGACTTTCAATTTGAATTCATGGAGCTGACGTGATTCATCATCAAATCAGTTAATCAATTTATCCAAAACATCACATCTCAATCCCACAAATATTAAATAAACTTCATGCAGTATATCTGTAGTATCGATATAAAACGAGCCCCAAGTAGTGATGTTGCATCACAATCACCTATGCAAACACATATCTGTTATACTGTCAGAAATATAACTATTGAATAATCCATAGTTACAGTATTAAAGCACATGTATAGTTTCTGGTTGAACCAGTGTTCATGGTTTACTAAATATAATGTTAATAATTAGTTTGCTGCTGTAGGAATTCACCCTGGAGCCAAGTGAGGAACCTGTCTGGAGCTCATGTGGAGCAGCTCGCGGAGCCGTCACAGTCAGAGTCTCAGATGAATACCAGCAAATGGCTGTTTATCAGGAAGCTGGTATTGTCTTCAGCGTGTGTGTGTGTGTGTGTGTGTGTGAACAAGTGAGAGTGGGATCATGGAAAGTTGTTTTCCTGCTGACAAACTGTTGCAGGAATGTGGAAGGAAGCAAAACTTAATTTACACTCTTTTATTCACCCATCCCGGAAATGAAGCCTTCAATTCAAGATGCACAAACTTTAAATTATGCATTTATTATATCATATACTGCAGTGATGACTCCTAACACTTTGTTTGAGGATACTTTCCTTATCTGGACCTCTCTGGAATTATATTGAATATCCCTGATATAGAAGAATCTCTTTTCCTGAACTTCCTCATCATGTTTTCATCTTCTTTTTGTCATCTTTAGTTAGTTGTGATTAATATTCAGCAGGAGAGGGTAGTTTTTTTTTTATTTGATTATATCCTGGTGGTGAAGAACTTTTTATTTAACGCTGAATATGTGTCTGTCTGAGCTCATGCTGTAAATGGCACATCTCTCTGTTCGCTCCGGGTTCCTATCGCCCTTCTGTTTGGGTGAAAGGTCTGAAGATGTGCTGGTTGTCCCCCCCCCCCCCCCCCATGCTGTTGACAGAGCTCGGAGCTTTGTTTGGGAACGGCTCCTCTCAACAAGCTGCAGGTGCTCACTATCTTGTTTAGTTTCTGGGCGATAGCGACGAAGCCGTGAGAGAGAGGCTGTTTTATGTCTGCCGAGGGGCAGAGCGACATTTCTCAGATCTGCACATAAAGAGTGAAGCGGCTCAGTTGTGGCTGAGACGCAGGAGTGAAGGGACGGTGTGTAGATCATTTTGTGTCTGTTGCACAATCTGTGTGTGTGTGTGTGTGTTTGACTGGGAATCGCTGGCTGCCGCTCGTGAGGACACAGTCAGATGTGAGCGAGCTCCGTTCACCTCAAGACACAAGAACAGGACTATAAACAATCCTGAACTCTAATCTGCATCATGCATTCAAGGATTTGCTTGGATCTTTCTCAACTGGACTGGTGCATACAGACATAATCAAATTAGCTGTAGTGGATATATTAATGCAAATTGTGGCTCGAACAGCTCAGCACCTCAGACCACAAAACTGCAGAAGGAAGCAGTTTTCTGGAAACTTTCCCTCGACAGCACAAGCTGAATATTCAGAACTTTGTTTTGAGACGTGGATTCTGTGAAGATTCTGCTCAGTCAATTTAAAAATATATATTTTAAAAGCCGTTTAAACATCCTGTGATGTATATATATGTATCAACAGTGTTTTTATATCAGACTAGATTCATGGTTTTTGCACAGAACCACTACAACAAAACTGTTTAGCATTTATGGAGATAATTTATCAAATTAAAAGTGTCATTAATAAAAGTATAAAATTAACAATATAAATGATTTTGATGTGTGCACAGTGTTCTCATTAAACATCAGATGTAAATGAATTCTGCAGATCTACAGACATTTGCCAAGTCGTCATAAAGTCTCTTTGATTTCATGGAATTCTTGAAGATCAGAACTTAACTTGAAGAAAAGCTTCACTGCGGCTGTGACACTTGTTTATTCTCCCTCGTTCCCTTTAGGCCTTGAACAGATAAACTTCTCTTGTAGTGAATTTCAAACCCCCAGAAAAACTTACTTTGAACAATCAGACATTTCCCTCTCCCGATAGTGTGACTTCTCAAATGTCTTCAGTGGTCTCTTCTTTTATTTATTGACAGAAATAGACTTTGATTTAAATTTCTGTCCTTCCACATGGCACCGTATCTGTGTTATCCTGCAGGTGGTGGGACCACAGAGCAGCTGCTCCAGCGTCCCAGTGCGTCCGCTGGTGCTGTGGGTGTGGTGCTGGGTGTTGAGCGGGGGACATGTGGGGGCCCCCCCGGCGAAGACTGACAGACGCTTTAGGAAATGGGACAGAGTGAAAAGCACAGAATGTCTGGAATGTGTAGCACTGAGAGAGAGAGAGAGAGAGAGAGAGAGATAGAAGCTGCACCAGGCGAAGGTTAACAGTCGCAGTAATCTGCCAGTCTATCAGGGATGTGAGTGTTTTGACCCTGTGGCCTCGCAGATAACTCTCAAGGATATGAGTCGGGTCGTGGATTCAGCTCACATCTACAGTGTGGGCTATAATTTAGCTCAGTCATTTACGGAACCTCACTGGGGTCAAGGTTAGAGGTCATGTCTCCTCAGTGAAGTGGTTCACTCTCTGCTATGTGCTGCTCTACGTCCCACCTGTACATAGTGTATTGTACATTCTGTACATATTCCTATTCAGGTTCTTTCCGTATATATTGTTGCACATATTTTTTACGTACTTCTTTCATTTCTAGTTATTAAAATCCTTTAGGTCTGTATATATTTACATTCCTGGATAGGGCAACTGTAAAAACAAACAATTTCCCCCAAGGATCAATGAACAATTCTCCAACTTATATTTTAAAGTAATTATCATATATGGTTTTATAACAAAAGTTGAACAATATGTCTCTGAATATGAAGCTTATTCCAACTGCTGGTTATTTAAGCTCATCGTGGAAAAACGAGAAATAAGAAAATCTGTCATCACAATAACTTATATAATATAATAACCTGTGGGAGCTCTCTGCTTTCCCCTTTGTCTCGCCCCATATTGACATTTCTCAGGCTCAGAGCTGAACAGTTTCCAGATCCACCTGTAGACATTTGGATTTGGTGTGGTGAAATGGGAGCTGTGGTCAGGACGCTGATAAAGGCTTCCCAGTAGGTGCCCTGACTCGTCCCCCTCACACGCGTGTTGCACAGACCTGTTGGCCTGCACCGCTCGTCCCTACACAAGAATTTTGTGTGTTTACATCCCCGGCTTGTATCCATAATGCACCAGTGCACACACGCCGACAGTCTTCTCATTCCTCCCAGATCCCGTATTTATAAAACCACATTCTGCAGCTCGTCCCGTATTGTTGCTTCTCCCTCGTTTCCCGCCCTCAGGACGGGATTAAATCTCTGAACCTCCACCGAACTACATGAATCTGATTTAGCACAAGAAAGAAATTAGATCCATTTTAAAGACTCCAGCAGCCTGATAATACGTCCGATTAATTCAGATTCAAATGCTGCAGACTTTATCAAAAGACATTAATTATGACTAACGATGTCAGCAGGTTATGTAAGATTTATTGGCCCCAGATTATCCGTCAGCCTTTGACAAATGATTAAATGATTTGAAATGATTTTCTCAGCTGAGTTTATCAGATTGTGTAAGTGTGAGCCGCGAGGAACAAAACACTAAACTAATAAAAAACTACTTCTGCAGAGTGGATTCATAATGAACAATGGAATGTGTTGTTTTGTCTGAGAGCATCATCTCATCCAACCGCTTTCTCTTTGTTGTTGTTGTTGACAATAGACCGGGAATGCAGAATTCCAAACCCCCGACGCGAAACAATCATCTTGGCAGTGAACCGCCGAGTCGAGCGTGGAGTTTATAAAAAGACCTGACACAATCGGTCGAGCCCAGAAGTTTATCACTTGGCAGCCGGCCTGTCAAAACAACCAGCCAGACTCCTGGAGAAGTGGCCCCAGCCCAGGGTGAGTGTCGCTGGCAGCTGGAGGGCAGCGGCTCGCTCAGGTCGTTCACCTCCTGCAACTCGCCGGGTGAGGCCGGCTGAGGATTCCTGTGAGTCCGGAGTTAAAAGAACTAGTTAAACATTTCCTGAGGTAGAGCCCGGATTCCCCTCTTCTCCATTTAACCCTCCACACAAAGTGTTTTTTGTTGTTTTAAAAACCTCTTCTCCTAAAGACCCGGCTCCGACTTGGAAATTTCAAAACGCATTAAGAAATGAGAAGTGAGATCATGGCGGTTGATCTCTGATGAAATGTTTTGTTTGAAGTGACAAACGCACAAAGAAAAAAAGGCTCCACACACAACGTGAGGGAGGATGCACATGTGCAGGTTGTGTGTACGCAGCGCTGAGGGACGTGCAAGGAAAACGATGAGAGACACTCACGCATCCTTCACAGGGGATTTGAATCATGTGTTGAGAGCGACTGGGCAAGAACAACGAGAGAAGAAGAGCTTCATCTCCTTCTGCTCAGCCATGTGAACAAAGGAGAGCGAAACAAAACACACACACACACACACACACACACACACACACACACACACCTGATACCGTGTTGTGCCACTGTAAGAGTTTCAGTATTTTTCCCGAAATTATCTTTGGACCCAGAGAAATCCGATTGTTATCTGTGTGTTTGTGTTGTCGGCTCAGCGAAGTGTTTTCTCAGATAGTGAGATGTTTGTTCTTGGTCGAATATCTACAATTATGGTGTTGAGCCAAATATGGATCAGAATCTGAAGCCAAAAGGAGAGAGACTCTTATCAGGAGCTTGTTCTTATGACCAGAACCAGTTTCTGTGTGAAGTTCATCCTCAGGAGAACAGGGTTTACAGAGTCGAGTTGTTGAGGAACATTAAAGTTATTGTTGTGTATAAATTAACTTGATAATAAGTTTAAAGACATGATTCGACCTGATGTTGACACTTGATGATTCATCTTCAGGAGATCATGAATGGCTTTACTAGAATGTCATACAACCTAGAGCTGGAGGAAAAGTGGGGACCATGAATACCTGCACGAGTTAAGATTTGAGTAGATGTAGAATAAGTAAATTGTTTGACCTGATTTTAATATCAGAGGGTAGGTCAGGTGGTATAGGAAAAGTTATCAATCAACAGGATTCATCCTGTGGGGACCATGAATATCTGCAGCACGTGTCCTGATCATCCAATAGTTGTTGATATTTCCCCTCTGAATCACGAATGGGAACTTCATGGTTGAGCTAGAGGGAAAATCCAGGATAAAGACAGAGAACATTTGTACAACATGTCGTTCCAATGAATTAAACAGTTGCTGAGACTTTTCAGTTTTAATGATGAACTGATAAACCAAGAGAAGAAAAGGTTTCTGCTTCTTCTCTCGTCTCACGCTGGTGAAAGTCCGACAGCGTTAAAACACTACATTTGGAGAACTGGAAGACTCACACCTGTTATCCACTCCAGCAAATATGCAAACAATGACCTCAAGTCCCAAATAGCTGCATATTTTACAATGGATTTATTATCTGAGTGGAAGTGTTTGTATATACATGTTACGTGACTGTTTAGAATCCACAGAGGGAGGTAGTTTTGGACAGCAAAGTCCAAAGTGGGACTGTTTTGTGAAACTTGATCTATAATTCTTCGCATTCTGAACATTCCCTCTAAAATGTGCCTATGAGTAATGCGAGTAATGCCCCCCCCCCCCGGCTCTCTTTGATTTCCAGTTAAATAAAGCCGGAGGAAGAGCAGAGGAGAAGCTGCAGACGCTCGTCATCCTCCCGATCTGCCAGGAAAGCATTTCTGTGAACATCTCGGGGATCGACCTGTAATGCGTGGGGGGGGGTGTTTACTGTGCTGCAGGCAGGGAGGGTTGGGTTGTGTCGGGCTGAGCAGCAGGATTACAGGCGGACAGAGTGCTGAGAGATTCCTGCTCAGATTCACATAATCAGCTTCTCTGAGAAGTGTGTCATCCCGGCTCACGCACACGTGATGACAAATCAAATGAAACTTCAGAGGAGAATCTTTCCAGGTCGCCGGAGGTCTG
This sequence comes from Pleuronectes platessa, assembly GCF_947347685.1. Taxonomy (NCBI): domain Eukaryota; kingdom Metazoa; phylum Chordata; class Actinopteri; order Pleuronectiformes; family Pleuronectidae; genus Pleuronectes; species Pleuronectes platessa. The sequence goes on along the minus strand of NC_070643.1, from coordinate 19,687,617 downwards.
ACTTTTTCTAGACGCTAGAGGGGCGACAGCTTCCTCCCCCCCACTCCTCAGGTTATCCCCCCCCCCCCCCTGACAGGTCTCCTGCGGTTCTGGATCTCACCAGCCGACTCCTGGTGACCTTTTCCAGGCACCTCCTGACTTTGACTCATCCAGGAGGGGTTGATTAATCCCCTCTGGTCGGGCTGCAGCTCGGTTTGGTGAGTTGCTGGGAGCGTACGCTGGAAAACAAGGCGTGTGGAGGTAGAGCAGGGCGTTGGTCAGACGTCAGAGGCCGAGGCCAGCCCGCCCCTCCCAGACGTTCCATCTACAGACTCCTATTGTTCGGCTCCTGAGCTCGAGAATTCCTGTCGGGTCGAGGAGATTCCTCGCTGTGTAATGGGCCATTATGTTCGACTTTGCTCTATTCAATAGACTAATGACTGCGCCAAAAGTTAATGTCCCCGGGGAGTTCCACTGCTCAAATGGTAAATGCCATTGTTTTGGGTCGCGGGCCCCGTCTGTATTGTGTTAACCTTCTCCATGTGTGTGTGGGTACGTGGAGGCACCCTCGCTCTGGCGCTGATGCCTCGGCTCGAGTGAACGTTTAATGAAGCCACGGCTGACTCGGGCATTTAATGATTTTAGAGATAAGGGTGAAAGTGCCGAGTCAGAGAAGCAAACATGAGGCGGGCGTTTGGAGAAAGTGAATCAGATAAGAGGCTCAGGAGTCGAAACAGACAAAGAGCTGCAGCGATGGTTCCCAGAATAGATGTGGAAGAAAGAGTAACTAAATATATTTACTGTACTTTTACTTTACTGAAGAATTTACATTTAATCACACTTTACTCTAGAGATATTCAGCTGTTTACTCAACTACTTTTTCTAGACATTTTCAGTTCCAAATAGATATTTGAGAATGTTCCAATTAGCTAAATTTCAATTAACTACGACATTAAAAATGCTGCTTACAAGTACACGATGAGTACTAGTATTTAAACATAATACTTGAACCTACATCCACCACAGGATAGAGTCCCTTTGGTTAAATGTTAAAGAAAGAAAAACAAATTCCTGCTTCAATCCTTTTATCCAGATCTACTGCAAAACTTTACACCTGGTTAAAAGCAATTTAACATTAAAAAACAATCAAATAAAGGATTAAAACCAGCAAAAGTCTATTTAAATTATCTGATTCAGTCCAGTTAACCTTGTTATGTAGTTTTTCCCAGTGGCATTACCACTTTAACTTATGTAAAGAATCTGAATACTTGTTCCACCTCCTCTCATTCACCTAAAACAAAAAGAAAAAGGAAAAATCCGATTAACATGGGAAAGACTCACTGTTATTGTTCAGTTTCACTTGTTACATAACACATTTATTTACAAATAACAAGCTGTGAGCATTATGAAATTTAAAATACCAAATAAAGTCATTAGACAAACACTCTGTCCATTGTCTTCGTCCTGTCTCTGTCGTCCTGAGCGTCTCCCCCGGCAGACGAGTCCCTGAATTGTTTTGCAAACAGAACCCGGGTCCGTCTGTGAAACATGTGACATCAGTGTTGTTGTGGTCGGACTCGGCAGCAGCAGGAGGACGCAGGTCGATTCTCACAATGAGCCCGGGCACAGATTTGTTTGCTAAATGGGCAGGAGAGATAAGACTTTAAAACCAGTTTGCATTGGCTTGTTCTGCACAGGCAGCTCCAGCAGCCCAGTGATGAGTGATGGGAGCAAGTGTTCCACGCACCAGTGTTTGAGCTGAGCACACACACACACACACAACTGGTGCTTTAAACACAAAAGTGAGACAAAAACAAGGGGATTTTTTGCTTTTTGCAGTGTAGTGAAATCCATTTTCCATTTTGGGCTCAAACCTCTTTTCTAAACCGACGTGATGATCTCGTGCTGTGTTGTGATTTTCACGTTTCGGGGATTGTCCTTCTGAAAGCTGAGGTATTAGCCTGACGGGTGAGTCACTCAAATGAAATGTGTGTTGATTTATTAGCCGAGACAGAAATTAGATACACCACCGATGTGCCGGGAGGTTTTGTGTTCATGTGTGGATACAGACAGCGGTTCGGTGCCACAGCCTTTATCTGCTCTCACCTGCTGGAGGTGAGCGCGGAGCGGCCGGGGTCAGGGAGATAACAGAGCAACACACGTGTGACTCATGATCTCTCGGATTTTGCTGAGTCACTCGAACATCTCGGCCTGGCAGGATAATTGAGAAGTGTTTGGAAACAAAGCGCTGGCTCATTACAGGGCTGGAAAACAAGCCACGCGCTCGCTGGATGCGTCTTTGAAATCCAAAACTCTAAATCTCCCCTCAGCTGATGTAGAAATTGCAGAGTACACACACACACGGGAGATGAAAGTGGTTTTACTGCTCTGGGCCTCGGCGTCTTACTCATCTACACTTTGTGGTTATCACATCGGAGTCTGTCTCTGTCTTTATCCCCATCTGCGTCTCACTTTGTTGTTCCGTCACTTTTACTTTTTGTGTTGTTTTCACCGATACTTCAAAACCCTCTGAAACTGAACCCGGCACTTTACAGGTTTTGTTCTATTTGTGTTTTGTTAATTAGCTGTGTGTTGAGCTCAGTGTGGTTCTGCCCAAGTTCTGACTTATTTCAGCTTCACAGGTCGAATCCGTAGCACATGATCAGGTTGAATTTTTTAGATCACAGGAGGAAGAAGAATCCAGAACCCTGGTATGAGTTTGCATTATTCCTCTGTGTCTGTGCTTGTACAAAGAAATACTGAATAACTGGAGACGCTAGAGAGTCTGTGGCTGTGAGTGTGAGTGTTTATGGTTTGTTTCTATATGTAAATGGTTTTGTATCTATATAGCGCTTTTCTAGTCTTGATGACCACTCAAAGCTCTTTACAGTACAGTTCTACATTCACAAACACATTCATAAAGTGCATCTATTCGCAGCACTTTGTTATTCTATGGGGGGGGGGGTTCAGCATCTTGCCAAAGGACACTTCGGCATGCAGATGGGTCAGACTGGGGATCGAACCGCCGACATTCAGGTTGGAGGACGACCTCAGCCACTTATGTCCAGGATAAGTGCTGAAATAAATAAAGCACAAACCCAACAGTCCCCTTAAGAAACCATATTCAAATTCACTAGATCTGGATTTTTTTATTATTTTCCAAATTTCACAGAATCAGATATCTGTCTTCTAAACATGCCAGATTTTCTATTTTAAAATCAAGAACTATTAATTATTCTTTTGAGAAATTAAATGAAATCTGCTAGAAAAGTTCCTGGGTTCTTCTCCGGTTCATGTTCATCTCCCACAGAGTTTAATGGAAATAGCTGGAGTCTTTAATAGTGATGTATAATCTTGCTTAAACAAAAAAAACTTGGATGGATGATGATAATAATGAAGGAGGTTGAGCAGTTTCTTTCAAATATTGTGTAAAAATATTTTATTATCATTCGGCCACAATATGGCAACTTGACGATGACAGATTTCATAGAAATCAACCAAACGCGATGCACAAAGAATAAATAATAAATAACAACACATGTAAACATCATTTCACATCATAAATAACGACAGAGACGTCTGTGATAAACTCCCGGCTCTGTCTGCGGTGACGTGTCCTCGGGACTGCTACATAGAAACGCGGTTAAATAGATTCAGTCGCTGAGAAAATGTCTTGATTGTTTGTCATTTTTGAAATAGAAGAAGTAGAACTGCCGGGGATTCTCCGTGACCAGTGGGGGGGGGGGATTTCTGATGAATCCCTCCGGTGAAGTCAAGTGTTTTTGAAATGATATTTGACCGAGTGTCCTGGAGAGGACCCAGCGAACGTCCTGGACTCCACAGACTGTGTCCAGCTCGCGTCCGTCCTCTCCCCGTGGTGTCTCCGACCTCGCCCATCTGTCGGATGAGGCCGAGTGTCTAGAGCGACCCTCTGCTCTGCCGCAGACGACCTCTGACCCCCGGAGCCCTGAGTCGACCTGGAGACAGCTCGCCGGCCTGGCGTCGGGCTCTCCGGGGGGGCCCTGCCGAGGGGCCCCTGCTTGCAGACGGCTGAGGAGAAGGGCCCGTGGGTTCACGGAAGCCTTTCCCCCCTCTGAGTTACAAGGTGTGGAGGTGACGTGTGGTCTTTAGGGGGCCGTGCTCTCGCCCTCCCTCGCCCTCGCCCTGTGGCGCCGCCTCACCCTCCAGTCCTCCAGCAGCAGGCGGGTTCTCAAGGCGACCCTGAGCGCGGCGGCCGACACCTGTTTCTCGTGGCTCTTGTTCCACCTGCGGACGAAGACAGAGGACAATCAGACATCTGAAGCAATCCATCATGTGAAAGACCTGCTGTCCGTCTCTAACCCCCCCAGCGCTCCTAAAGACACCATGTGGCCGGCCGAGCCTCTGTGAGTGGCTGGAGCAGATCGGACTCCATGTTTCCAATTGACGATGTGTCAGAAAGTGCAGACCTGTGGCGCCGCACACGTTCAGAGGTTGGAGTTAGAAACATGATGGTACACGAGAGCAGCTGGGGCAGAGACCAGCTCCATTAACCCACATAACTCACAGATAAGTGGGCGGGGGGGTAGGATCTTCTAGGTTTTGTGGATTTCACTGAGCAGCTCAGTCATCGCAATTTACAGGGGCTTCCTTCGCTTGAGGCTTAATCTCAAAATGTCTCTGAAACGCGTGCCGGTTGTTTTACACTCAGAGAAATGATGAGCGGTGTCACCAGCTGCTGCTGAAAACACCTCTGTGTTCCTGAAGCTCCTAATTATCACGTCCCTTTATTTAGTAAATAGACTTTGAGGTTTATTCCTCCTCCTCCTCCTGATAAATTGTTTTACCTCTTAATCCTGCTCCTGTCAGCTGCCGGCTTGTGTTCCGTGGGGATCGAGGTTTCCTGCGACGTCTGAGACCTAAAAACACAGAATCCCGGTGAGGTCAGAGGTCAGAGGTCAGAGACACGACGGAGGAGAAGAAGGTCTCCCACCAGGATGGAGACAAAACTTTTATTCTGTAGTTGTGATGAAAAAAAAGTTCAAATGACCTGAGATGCTGGTTGTCCTGGTGACAGAAGCTGCTGCACGTGCTGTCGTTCTCACGCACGCACCGGCAGCGAGGCGCGCTCCCGGCCGCCTTGGAGTCCTGCAGCGCGCGCCTCGTCCTCGGAGCGTTGCCCAGTCCGTAAGAGACCACGCGCCTGGAGAGAAAAGTTCCCGATTAATAACATGAACTTTACGCGCAACCAAAAATAAATTCACGTCAGAAATAAACAATTATGAAGAAAATGCAAATATGAATGAACACGATAAGTTTTGTTTAACTCTTTGAACTTCTAGTAAAATGAATCAAACTTTCAATTACACCCGCACACGTTTACTTTAAGCCTCCATTTACTAAAAAAACATTTATATAATCGTTTTCGTATCTTTTTTCCCAATTTAAACTTATTTCAACGTTAAAAAGAAAAGCTTCTATTGAACTGAGACCAGTACAGAAGGACTTACTCAGGTGTGTTGACCCAGATGATGTCCAGGTGGCAGAAGTACACGCACTCCTTGTCCAGGAACGTGTCGCAGGAGCAGCGCTTCGTGCGCACATGTCTCCCCCGGGAGACGCTGCGGGAGTCTGCGGGTTTCTCTGCGACTGGAGACGAGAGAACTGTGGACGAAATCAATCAAGGGTCAATCACTGTTATCGAAACACTGCAGAGCGATCAGCTGCTGGTCTAATGTGTGAGGAAGGTGCAGAAGTGAAGTGCAGCAGGATCCTGATTTGGAAATTACGCACAGAGACTTTGGATCAAGTTTAAAACGCGTAAAGTTGTTCAGTCGTTGCTTTAAGGTTTTTAAACTTGAATCAAGTAAGTTTCTTTGATGCTCTGAGTGAATTCTTGGAATTAGTTTTTTTAGCTGTTTGGAAAAAGAATGCGTAAAGACGTACCTGTGCACAGACTCCACGAGCACATCACTGATAACACGGAAATCAAAACGTAAGTATCCATCTTCTTCTTCAGTTAGTGATGATGATGAAAATAATCCTGCAGTGGTGGAGGAATAATCATCCGGGGACAGTCCTCAGAGCTGCGGTGTCTCCGTCAGTGTGGCCCCATATGCGGAGCCAACTTTGACTTTATACCAAGCGCTCCCCTCCTCCTCCTCCTCCTCCTCCTCCTCCTCCCCGTCCTCCTCCTCCTCCTGCACAATCACTCCTGTCCTCTGGCTCGGGCCCAGTCTCCGCTGTTTGTTTGGCCCCTGATAAGCAGCCACGTCGAGGTCTTGGGAGATGCCTGAGTGGCTGGAGGTTGGAGGATGAGGAGGATTGAACGCGTCCTGTGCCACATTTGTGCCGGACTGTTTGCAGGACGTGCTGATTCACTAAGTGAACAGCAGGTGGCAGCAGAGTCTCACGATTTCTCACTTTGCAGTTGTCAGGGATGAAAATTCAGCAAATATGGAAAATATATGTTGCTACTTCACTTAAAATACAAAAGTAGAAAAGGTCCAAGTTTATAAAGTAATAAAAAGATAATTAGCAAATTCTAGAAATTGTTCTGTTACAACTGTGAAGTATATATTTTGATTATTTTTGTATATATTAATATAGATGATATATATGAGAATGATAACTTCCATGTCTGTTGGCAACTTCTTCAAAGTACAACTTTAAAACCGAAAGAACCACCAGACAAAAGAAAATGATTCGCGACAAGGCAAAAAATATTCTAAGAAAAGAGAAAATTTACCTTAAAGTATTTTATTGTAAAAGTTTTGGTCTTGTGGTCAGATTTCTTTATTCAAATACAGCAAAACTCATATTTATAAACTGTCAACTAAAATGAAATTAGACATTTATTTGTCAACGACTATAAATCAATCTTCCTTCTAAAATATGTCTTCATAGGTTAATTTAATAATCCTAATACTTGCTTATATGTTCACCTATCAGACTATTTACTTTATAAATGTTTGAATACTGTTTATAAATGTTAAATACTTAAAGTAAAGCCAGTTTTACTTTTTTGGATTATAAATACTCAAATCAAACTGGAACTGCTATTGAACCATCAATCAATCAAATTTTCAAATTTTCACAAGTTAGTGTCGGACATTAATTTAGTATTTTTTTAATAAATTCAAATTTAGGGAACAGATATCGATGAGTGTGTGAAATTCGGTGCAGCTTGGTTGAATCTCAGTGGAGTTGGTGGTCTGTGCTCTTCTGAGTGACTTTCCAGTAGCTTGTGTTTTTCTTGTACTTGTGTGTTTGGGATGTGAGAGAAGCAGCTTTTGTTCACTGTGACATTAAATATGTAGAACTACTGCAACTTTTACACCTTTAAGTTCTTAATCAGATCAGTTTTCACCTCACACTGCTGCAGACAGAGTTGTTCACCAGTAGAAGAGGATAAAACCAGTGTGTTAAACCTGATGGTGCTTCTTCTTACGTCGTCCCCTGATGAATAGAAGGAGGTGCTGCACAGCTGCTGCCTCTTATTCACCGATGGAAGATTCCTGGAAACACAAGCAGCCTCCAAAGTGGATGTTAATCTAATAGTTTCCCTCCAGCATCACTTGTAATAAGCTGTGGAAACAGAGCCCTGCTTCATTTCCCTAAAGCACATACTCAGAGTGCTGCTGCGGAAAATGGACCTTTGTGTGTGTGCATGTGTGTTGGTGTGCACTTGTGTGTGTGTGTGTGCAAAGTGGAAAAATCTTAGAGCTGCAGCTCGGAGGCCCCCAATCAGAGACTGGTTTGCAGAGTTTCCACTGGGCCGGGGAACAGATTGTGCCACAGTGAGGAGGAGGATTTTATGTTTTAACTCAGGACAGGATAGAAAACCAGTGGAGGAGCATTAGACTCTTTAGTGTTTGTGTTTTGTTTGAAATCTGTGTGTAGCTGGTGCTGGGAAGTCGTGCAAGATTTGTTGCTGCATTTGTGTTTGTCTCTGCTGCACTTGCAAGGGTTGGCCTCTAGGTGTCTCTGTTCGCTTTGCTATAGACTCCCCTTCTGGCAGCCCTGAGGGAGGAGGAGGAGGAGGTGGAGGATGAGGAGGAGGAGGAGGAGGAGGAAGAAGAGATGGATGAGTCACCTTCTGAATGGGGTGGTCCTCTGAGAGCTCTTTACTCACTCTCTTCTTCTGGGTGCAAAACAAAAACAAATCAAATCCTTTTTTAATCAAGTTCCACTCGTTTGGAGGCAAGTGGGGATTTTGTTTTTGTAATGAAGTGGCGTCGTTGTGACGATGAGAGCATCGCGAGGTCGTCTCCTGAGGATCGAAGGGAAATCATTTTCTGCTGTGAAGCACTAAGTGAGCTGTTGACAGAAACCTGTGAAATCAGAATTCTTCCTCCGGCTGAGGTCCATGGAAAATGGAAGCAGAAATGTAAAGTTATGTAAAAGGGGGTTGAATTCCTACCAGTTGAGGCAATGGCTCCATCCACAGCTGAACTCTCCAAACAACACAGTTTACAGCCCCAGTTTACTTTTAGTTTCCGTTTGATGGTTGGTTTGTTCCTCAGAAGGATTACGCAAAAAAAAAAAATGATTGAACAGATTTCTACAGAACTTGGTGGAAAGATGGGACACGGGCCAAGAGAGAAGCCATGAAGTCTCAGCTCAGATCTGAACAAAGGGGGAAGATCCAGGAATATCTTTATTATGTTCTTTTATGGGCATGTAGTGAATTTCCTAGATATTGATGACAAAAAATCTGAGGTATTTAATGAGAGTCACAGGACAGACTTCCATGGAACTTGGAGGATGGAGTTAAAGTGAGTCAGAGAAGAAGAACCAATTCAACTTGGTGCAGATCCAAATCAGGGGGCGGATCCAGGAATTTTGTTTCACTTTCTTTATCAAAGAATAATTCGTGGATCTTGATGAGAGACACATCCAGATTAGTGATTTCAATGTGGTTTCATCAGGGGCCTTGTCGGGGGTAAGGTTTCATAGAGGGTTGGGATTTTATTCAGCCTCTGCATCATAACAAATTGAGCTGGAAACCTGTAACTATACTTATAAGTTGCTGAGATCCTGTAGATTCAGTAGAGAATCAACAGTTCATATGTATCTTCAATAGTTTTACCTTAAAATCAAAACCCACCTTTAGTCATTCGTGATGTTTCTAATGTGAAACTTTCAAAATACAGTGACACCACTTTATTGTTTGTAAACAAATTTTTACTGATACAGTTAAGAATATTGATACAGAAATGTAAAGCTACTATAATGCACATACCTATGGACTTATGAATCATAATGGGCACTAGATGGATTATAATAAATAGTTGAACACAACATCTGTACACAGAAAAACATTGCCCCATAATCCATAGAAATGTACATATACCAGTACAACATTTATAATTCCATATATTTACGAGTGACATCCTCCAAAATAAAATTGATATTCTCCATCGTTAGGCCTTTTTTTACTTCTATATTTTTGAAATAAACACAAGCAACTACTGAATTTATGAGGAATTATGTACAGGTTCCTAAACAAGAAACTCCATAAAGGCACAATTGTCTATACAACATGTACAAAAAAAAGAAAATGTGTGGAGCTGACAAAAAACAGTAAAAATAAAACGATTGGTCATCATAACAATTTTCATGTGATTGCACATACAATATGAATGTCAGCATCTGTGCTTTGAAAGGTGATTCGTCGAGAGACAAACCCCTGAAAAGTGTTTTCAGTCTTACAAAGTGACGAGAATTACAAAAAGAGAACAAGAAGAGCTTTTTTCCACTTGGGTTTTTTTTTTTCTTCAGGTGGCGATGACCAGTCTGTCCTCGTCCTCACTGGACACCTCGTTATAGTCATCGCTTACCGTCTGCCAGCTGGACACTGGCGGTGGCGGTCGGGGGGGTGCAGGATTGCTAGCGCCCTCAGCCGGTGACTCCTTGGCGGCGTCGGCTCGGCTCACAGGAGCAGGCGGCGGAGGCTGCTGTGGAGGTTTCTCCCTGTCCTCCCTCTCGACTGTCTGTACCGGCTCTGCTCTGCTGAGGCCTCCGGGGCTCGCCCTGCTGCCTGCGGTCAGTCCCGGGGAGCTGCCGACCCTCACGGGAGCGGGCGGTGAAGCGGCCATGCAGCTCCGCGAAGAACCAAGCCCGTGTTCGCTTTGAGATGGCTGTGCTCCCGGAGCTTCGGGGCTGCCCTGCCTCTCGGAGGGACCGGGCAGAGGACTGAGACGGGAGAGCGGGCTGAGGGAAGGAATGATGGCAGGCAGGGAGATGTTCACTATCTGCAGACCTGGGACATGTGTCTGGAGGCCAGTGCTGCTTTGGGAGGTGGGGTTGGCAGCTAAGACCTGCAGCCCGAGGGTGGCGTTGAGGGTGAGCCCTTGCTGGGGCAGCAGCTGGGTGGATGTCAGGCCTGTGCTGGTCAGCCCCATGAGTTTAAGTGTCTCCAGACCCACCGGTTGTATCGTTTGAGCCTGCAGGCCAGCGACCTGCCCGAGGGGGAAGCAGGGGACGACGCTGCTGATCGGCTCCTGGACCACGAGCGGCTGGGTGTGCAAGCCCTCCGGATGGGGTGGAGTGTGGGGAGCTGGTAACGGACTCGTGTTCCTGTGGATGACGCTCACTGCTGGGAAGGTGAGCTGGACGGGGCCCGCCTGGAGCGGTACGAAGGTGGAGTAAGCTGCCAGGCCGGCGGGCACCAGCTGGATCCCCCCGATCGGGACCATGCTGTAGGAGGAGCGAGCCGGCTGCTGGGAGTGCAGGGGCAGGTGACTGAACAGGTGGGTCTGGGTCCCTGCTCCCAGTGTTTGGCAAAGACCCTGCGGTGGAAAGAGCTCAGGGCCGTGAGACGCGTAGCAGGAGGTCTGAGTGCCCCGGTCCACTGGTATGCCCGGGTAACTGGTCACCACAGCGGGAGGGGGAGCGGGGGCGTCCTTTAAAAAGACAGAAACAGACAATTCAATCTTATGTCTAGACTCAACTGTGGCACAATCTTACAAGATGTAAAGAGATTAAAGTATTATCGGGCCGACACTTAGTATTCTTAGTAAGCTGATTACATTTCCAATACTAACGGCCCCCCCCCCCCCACCGTCGAGAAGATTTTTGAAGCATTTTTGAATAAAAAAAGTGGCAGCCCTAAGATTTAATGATATTTGGATTGATCCACTAATCAGAACCTAATGAGACTAATCACCTTGTTGCAGAGCATTGACAGGAGCTTTGTGAAAGTGCCTCGCATGCAGGATTCAAAGGGAAGGTGTAGGAAAGAAGGGAGGCGGGCAGAGAGGGGGGGTGGAGCGACACACAATGAGAATACATGGCTCTCACCTGGCCGAGCATGGAGCCCTTTCCTGGCACTGGGGGACTAGGGGGCACGTCAAAGTCAGGGTAGTCGATGGACATCTGCCTGCATGGTGACACTGGGCTCATCATGTGCACTGACTCGGTGTCTGAGGTGTAGGACTCTGACGTAGTGGCAACAGGCGGAGGTGGAGAGGTGGGGAGGGGCAGCGAGCTGCAGCAGGACCCAGAGATGGAGATCTGCTTGCTGAGGGACACGGGGCTCATCATGGGGACGGACTCGGAGTCTGATGTGTGGGAATCAGCAGCTGGAGGCAGGGACAGAGGGAAGCACACTGAGCTGATGGACATCTGGGCGAGGAGGGCGCTAGGCGGGACCTCCACCTCCTTGGAAGGGATGTGCTGTGGACTGGCGGAGACAGACGGGTTGGTGGACAGGCCCGACTCCGCCTGGCTGTCCTCCTCTTCCTCCTCGTCGTTCTCCTCATCGTCGGGGCCGTCGGAGTCATCGCCGTCCGAGTCCTGGCGGTCGGCACTGCTCACCTGACTGCGGTCTCCTGCACATGAGAAAACAAGTCAGACTCCTTCGTTATCGTCTATTATTGGTTTCATACAGTGAGGAAATCCAGCAGTCAACACACAGCTCAGTGTTTTGTGCTGCTGCAGTAATAGTGTGTAGCGCCCTGGACCGACACACACACCCCGGAGCTCCATCACAGACAGAGGAGGAAAAACAAATATGCTCTTAGAGACTGGGACCATAGAGCGCTTTCAGGCCGCTTCTCGCTCTCTCCATCTTTTTTTTTTTCTTCTAAAATTAGACGCAGCAATTTCCTCTTTCCAAATGCTGTGAACGCTGCCCACATGTGCTTCGAGTTAACAGAGGAAGAAGCTGCATTTAGAATTTTTTAATTAGACCGTGGCGAAGCTATTGATCGACACAGCAACCGAGCACCAGCAGGAACAATCCTGGGTTTTGTTACGTTTATCGTGGTGTTAACTTTTAAGAAACAAGGGAAACTCTTGTTGTTTGAAACCAAAGCAGATAAGCAGTTAATAAGATGTGTTAAGTCACTTTTAAACCTGGAGTGATTCACTGTAATTAAAAACCATGATGAGCGATCCTTCTATATTTCCCTGTGGACAAACTTACCTGAATCCTCTGCATCCAGATCGTCTATGAGACCCGCAGGCACCCCCATCTCCATGCACTTCTTACTGTGGGCCTTGGATTTCATGTGCTTGGTCAGATTTCCTGCAGAAACAGAGGCAGTGAGGTCTTGCGGGGGGGTAGAGCTCGAACAATAGCACAGGAGTTTTTTTTTTTTTATGTAAGTGAATGTGGTCGCTGGGCAAACTGTACGTAAAAGGGGGGGTGAGTAACTGATGAAGACATTTTTAAATGAACGTGGGCTGCTCTGACACCGAGTGCTGCTCTGCAGTGTCGCGTGGGCAGGCGAGTTCGATAAAGAGCGGTGAATCATCCTGTCTTGGTTGAAGAGACGGTTAAACAACGTATTTTCATTTCATAACTTCTAAGAGGACAAAGTGAACTGCAGCAGATCAAGTTCATCTACATGATACAGTTTCAAAATGTGCATTTAAGTGAAAGCAAATGGTTTTGTCTGATCGGTGATTTTCCAAATATAATTTTTCTAAAAACTTCTGGTAGTATTTGCATCATGGTGTAAAGTACGTGTGTCATAATAAATCTAGAAATTCAATACAACATGAAATGCAGAATATTCAAATCATAACTTTCTTCTGTTCCTGATGTCAGAACTAAAAGACATCTTTATTAATTACGTCCCAAGGTGCTGGAACAATTTCCCCGAAAGTCATACTGGCTCTAAATATATTGTCATTTTAAAAATATACCTTGAGACACACTTTTTAATATCACTCTTCTCCTGGTGTGTTTAAGTGGGTTCATTTGTGTCTTATCCTGCTGTCTTAATTTTGTTTAATTTATATAATATACAGTTTTTTTAACCTGCATTTTATATTCACTTCCTTTCTTCTTGTAAATGTTTTAACGGCTTTTATGTGAAGCACTTTTTGTTGCATTTGCACAGCACAAAGAAAACAAGTTGATAAATCAATCAAGTCTTGGAAAAAAACTGTTTCTGATGTAAAAATAGTGCATCTATAGGTAAAATAACATCCATCATATCATATGAGACACAGTGTGTTTGTACACAAGGACATGAGCAGTGGCTTCGGACTTAAAGCTGTGAACACGGATCATGTTCTGTGTTCTAACCTTTTGTCTTGAAGGAGAAGTTGCAGTGGACACAGTGGTACGGCCGCACATCAGAGTGGGTGCGGATGTGTTTGCGCAGCATGCTGGGCTTTTTACAGCGGATCCCACATTCCTCACAGATGTATTTACCACGTCCGCGCCCACGTACGTAAACATACTCTTCATTAGACTTGAATCTGTGGGGTTGCAAATCAGCCAAGAGGGACATTTAGGACAGAACAGAAATATATAAACCACATAAAGCTTTCTGATGGTAGTGTAATAGAAAATGTCTTCATTGCTGTGAAACATACCCGCCGTCAAATATTTTGACCCGTCTTGGCTCCGTTTTAGGCACCAGGTCTTTGTCCGAGTCGTTGCTGGTTTGACTCTCTGGTTGCGCTTTCCCTCTGGGTGACACGGACCTCTGGGTGATTGGCAGCTGCAGCGAGAAGAAACGTGATGCATTCATTGATCTGATCAGAACTCGAGGCACGGATATAGATAGATATATAAATGAAACTTTTTAAACGTTGAGAAATGTGGTTCTTACCCTGGGCATGACTTCTTTCAGCTTGGCAGAGTAAGACAGGGCATCTAGTTTTCCGTTGGTTCTTATGGCCGAGGTGTAGTGTATTTTCTTGGAGGTCTGCTTGGAGTCAAACAGAGACATGACCACCTTGGTGGGCAACCCGAGTGGGTTAGGGTTGTTGGGGCTGACAGTCCAGGCTGCATATGCTGAAGTCTTCAGGTCAGTCTGCTGAACATGGAGAGGTTTCCTCTTCATCAGGAAACACCATGTGAATGTGGTGGCAGTCTTCAGGCTTGGGAAAGACAGGCGGTGACTGTCCTTCGTGTTGACCACAGACACAGAGGTGGTCAGTTTCCCCTGACTACCATGGAAACTGGAAGGTTTAATAGGTGACTTGGCAGGAGTCCACCTCTGATCCTCAGCTTTCTCTTGGGGCCTCAGGGCATCATTAGCTGGAGTGCAGATGACCTGGCTACCAGGTGTAGCATTCACGGCAGCGACTGCCTCATGAATAACTGTGCTCGTGTCTTTGTCCAGCCCGGTACTGTCAGGTGACATGGGCTTGACGTCATCAGTTGCCTCCGAGTCCTTCACCCCGTCTGTTTTAACCTGGGGCAGAGGTGGAGCCTCAGTTTCAATGGGACTGTCCACTGGTTCCGTCGTGCACACCTGCCTCACAAGTGTAAACTTCCGCTGCCGCGTTACCTCAGACATCTTGGAATTAAGATAATTGACGGACCTGCCATCAGTGAGACAGGCCACGCCGTGCTCATCCTTAGCCCGTTTCTGGTGCTTCTCCATGTAGATGTCCAAGCTGTTGGCGGGCGACAGCATTCGTTTACTTGAAGCAGTGGGTTCCTGCTGAGGGCACAGAGTCACTGACGCTAATTTCTGAGTGCAATGTAAAGACCCAAGAGAAGGAGCTCGCTCTCCGATGTGGTTGTGAGTGTTCACGGTTTCCGTTTGAATCCTATCCTTCTTTGCAGTCGGTACAGCATGAGTATCACTGTCTACACTTTGAGTGGATGAGAGGCTAGTTTTACTGGACAGAGAGGGAGCCGGGTGCATCTGCTCATGGGTGATCAGGATCTGTGGCAGTGGTATCGCTCCTGCTTGGCTCTGATCAAAAGGGTTTCTTTGCGGTTTACCTGACAAAACTACAGTTTGCGCCTTAATCTCAGAGGCCTGATGACTGGGTTGAGCCACATATACATTTTGGATCACGTCAGGTGATTTCGAAATACTCAAAATGGGATTGGCAATTGGTATCGTTAAAAGTGGCATAGCTAGCTGAGTGCCCTGCGTGCTGGGGAATGAAAACGTTTGGCTTGCTCTCAGAGCGGAACACTGCAGTTGGTATTGGGGCACAAAAGATTTCCTTTCTTCAGAATCAGCTGGTTTGTTTTTGATATTCTCGTGAGAAACTATGATCTGGGTCAGCGGCGGTTGTATCTTTTGGCATACTTGAACCCTTGATGTTTGATGCCAAGGGTGTGGAAGGCCATGGACTTGAGCCTGTTGAGTTGGGCTTCCCAAATTAATGCTTTGCACCACGTGTTCATTATTTTGTAACGGTGCATCACCACTCTGAAGGATAAAAGGCGGAGCCATAGGGCGCCTATTGGCAATGTGAATCTGCTGGGATCTATTCTGAGTTAAAGAGCTAACGTTTGTCATTGGAGGTTTATCTAGAGGTATAACTGCTTTGCGAACAGGTTGCTGACTCTCTGGGTTTATCTTTAAAGACATCTGGCGAACTAATGGCCCCCGCCTCCTTTCAATAAGTGGCACCTGGGAAACGTGGGAGATATTTCCACCTCTTGGCTGACCAACGGGTGACAGAGATCTGCTGGGCGATACATTGCCACAGTCAAAAGACTTGCTGCGATAGTCACATGAAATCTCCACAGAGGGCTGAGTACAAGTGATCTGTTCAGATACAGCACGCCTCATCATTCCAGGCACACCGAGAGTATTGAAGGCTGTTGGCAAACCTTGAGGCTCAGGAACTTTGCCAACACACTCCCCTCTAGATGGACTCTCTGACCTAGATGTCTCATCTCTGTCGAAAGACGCTGTGATGCTGGAACAACGAGAGAGACTACTGTCCCTGCTGAGGCTTCGTGAGAGGCTGGACTCAAAACTGGATTCACCTGAGGATTGTTCCATTTGAGCAAGACGAATTCTCTTCTTTTTCGGCGGCAGTTTCTCTGCCGGTAACTTTGACAAACTCTCGCTTCTCTGCGGCCAGTTGAACTGTTCTGCAGGTTTATCTGCTGGTTCAGATATTTGTGTCTCGTGCTCTCTGTCAGGCTCCTCTGTGACAAAAATCTCAGGAACCTGAATGTTGTTTTGACGAACCAAACGCGACTGATGAACAGGAGTGGTGTTTTCACTACCTGGTGCTCCTGTGCAATCAGTGCATTGCTCCTTCATTTGTTTTCCATAGTCAGTACTCTTGGGTTTGCATGTTTCTTCATGGTAGCCGTCAGCTGAGACATTTGCTATTGCGTCTGGTTTGGGTTTGTTCGGGGGATCCTTCTCCATAATATCAACAGGAGAGGCCCTGTCAATAGATTCTGTCTCAAACGAATTGGGTCTGCTGAGAGAGTTGGTGTGTCTAATGACTGACGTACCGCTGCCTTGCCTTTGCAGATCTCCTTTAGTGGAAGTGCTGATCTGGGTCTCTCGTATTGGTGATAGTCTGGAGTCTGGAGTATTTATACCTCTTGCTACGAGCTGAATCTGAGGTAGCTTTGGCTGATTAATTTTGGGCTGTACGTCTATTACAGCATGCTGAGAAAAGGTCAGACTTGCCGGAGCTGTTGGTGGCTCAAAGGTAACAGAACAAGGGGGAATGGTCTCGGTTGGAGATTGATCATCCTCATCCCCAACACTTTTCATTTTCCTTCTTTTTCTAATAGATGTCTGTTGATCGAGTATTCCTGGAACACCAGTCCATCTGGGGACTAAGGGCTGCTGTACGTTAACGTGAAAAACATCCTGATCCGTTTCTTTGACAGCTTGTGGCTTGTTTTTTGGGCCATGAAGCTCAGAGCAGTAGAATTTCTTGTGAGTTTCAAAATTCTCTAACTTTCGGTAGCGGTTACGACAGGTTTCACACTCGTACATTGTGCCTTTGTTCTGTAGAGGCTTTCTGTTTCTGTCCTGGTTATGCTCGAAAGATCTGCTCCTTGGCATCACTTCAGCGGAACTGCTTTGACCGTGATAGCCGTCATCCATGGAGCGAACAGTAGGGAGGCCGTGTCCTTCACTTGTGGTAAAGTCTTCCACAGCGGCTTGTCTGACTAATGTACGAGAATGTATTGCTGGATTTGGGGTTGACGGGACTGAGGAAAATACATCATCACTGAACGAACTAATCTTTTCATCAAATGACTGACAAATTCGCAAAGGGTGAGGAAGGGGAGCAACATTAAGAGGAAGAGCCGAGTGTCCAGGGGTCGTAGGCATAGAGTTACTCCTCGTGATTGGCAAACAATCCATTGGTGGGTATTGAGAAGGTACAGAGAGAAGAAACACTGGCTTAGATTTATCTGTGGGGGTGAATGGGGACTTGGGGATGTCTGAACTGGAACTTGACCTTCTTCCCATTGGTTTAAGATCGAACTGAAAAGAGTCTTTAAATATGTATGATTTAGGGGAGTCTATACTACCTCTCCTTGACAGGGACGTCCTTCTTGGCTTGACACTGTCCAGCTGTTTGTTGTCCACTACTGCCTCATTGTCAGATATTAACTTTGAAATTCGTTCCTCCAGAGAAAGTGCTTTGGCTTCTAGCGGTGGACGCATCTGTCCAACTGTGGCCCGTGGCTTCTGCTCAGCTGCTACATGCATCACTGTGGCAGCCACAGGGGGGATATTTGGAAGAATGTTCTTGGCAATGTCGATATCTACCGGTGGAGTTATCTTCACGAAAGGACTCGGTGGACTCATGGCCTGGTCAGCACTTTCCGAGCGTGAAAAGTACCCAGAATCTGTACTTCCCAGACTGCGGGGGCTGAGTAGACACTTGGCTTGTTGCTGTTGAGAAAAGTCTGTTGCTTGCTGCCTCTGAAGCTGAGCGTGTCCACCCAACAGTGGAGACTTGCACTGCTGGTCTTCATCTTCACTCACAGTATCTAGTGAGGGATTCGCACCGTCCACCTCTTTCAGAGACGACAGGACGGTGATGCTGGATCTCAGATTGGCAGTCTGGAAGTCTCGTTGCCGTTGTGCAGCAGCTTGCTCAGGTGCTGCACCTGTAACTCTTGGACTGTCTGCCCTCAGAGGGGAGACGTTTACTGGATATACGACAACTTTTGGAAGTGCAGCAGTAACTTTGGGTTCATGAGCCCTCTGGCCATGTGCTGGTTTGACAGAGTCGAACACACCTGGTGAATCCACTACCCCTTGGCTGGCTTGGTTTGTACCTGCATTCTGTAAACTAGTTTCAGACAAAGCTGCCACAAAGCCCTGTGATGAGTCAGGGTCCAAGTCCGCAGTGCTACCTTCCTCATCACTGTCACCGCTCTCCTCCGGATCTGAATGTGTCCCGAGGGCTTTGTCCGATTCTTGAGATAATGATCCCCCTCCAGATTCAGAGCGAGCAATGAGACCCAGTTTAATAGCATGAGCATGTGACTTCTTGTGCTTGTACAGGTTGCTCTTGGTTTTGAATGAGAAACCACAAGTAACACAGGGATATGGTCTTTCTCCTGTGTGGGACCTGATGTGTTTGAGCAGCACACTGGGCTTTGCACATGCTCGGCTGCAGTATTCACACACGTATTTTCCTGGCTTTTTAGCCTTTTGGTCCTTGGAAACCTGCTCAGCACCATAGTTCATTACAGTGGCCATCTGAACATGGTTGCTGCATGGCGTAACTGGGACCTGAATGGTGCTGGGCACACTTGCAGTGATGGACTGGCATGTGTGCACAACAGGTGGTTGGCTTTGTGGCAAAGCGTTGGAACCCGAGGGAACAGGTGCATGAGTTATGGTGGATGGTCCAGAATTGAAGCTCATGTGCAAGGCAGGCTTTTCAGGATTCGAAGATACATGCATAAATTGTGATGAAACCAGTGGAGACGACTGCATTGGTATACCCTGTGTGGATGTCTGCACATTCCTCTGCAGCGGTGCCGCAATGCCAATAACGTTGCCTTGTTTGTCAATATAATAAGTCTGCAAATGAGAGGTTTGGTTCTGGAGACCGACATTGACAGCTGGCATTGTATTTAATTCACCGCTGCATTGAGCATGAAGGCTGGAAGCTGGTTTTCCAATGGCTGTGACCTGCAAGGCATTATTCCTCTCAGCCAGCGAACTGAAGTCAGGCTCCATGGCCTTAAGTAGAACATCAAGTGGAGCACTGCTGTGGTAAGGGTCTCCCTCGAAGCTGGGCTCCTCGCTCTTGACGTCTTTGGCCTGCGACACCTCGGCAGCAATCAAAGAGCCTTCCTCAAAATCAGTGGTCTCAAGCGACGGCGCCCTCTGAGATGTTTCTTCCTCCTTCAGCCTTTCAGCATCAGCTGAAGAAGACCCCTCCCCAGGGGATGCTGCAACTGGTGGGGCATCATGTTGGTCTCTTACACCACCGGGTGATGTGGAAGGATTGTGGGAAGGACTGTTTGAGGAGGAGGAGCAGGACGGTGTAGTTTCCTTCGATGACGCTCCGTGAAGCACAGTTTCGGATGCTTTCGACTGCAGGGGCTTCTTCACCGGAGATTTCGGGATTTTCTTGAGCTGATTCTCTGCAACAACCTTTTTCCTCTTCAGGCCTTTTATGTTATCTGCATTTCTGCGACTGCTCTCAGATATTCCTGTGGACAAAGACACAACTATGAGAAAAGCAGAATTGCAGAATGACACCATCACTTTTACCAAATGTTCCCAGCGTTCAACCACATGTGCAGGATGACCACATACGTCCCAGCTGAGAAAATAAACTCTATTTCCTCTGCTGTACAGTCGCATTTTCCCATTGGCGCATTATTTTTGCATCACTAATTAAATAAAAACTTTGTTTAGAGTTCAGATAATCCTGATTTGTTTTATTATATATAAGGATCCACTGTTTCAGGCAATCGGTTTTAGTTTGGTGAATATTTCCAAATTTATAAAATGGTGGATAAGAGAGAACCCTTTATCTTATCATGATACTAGAGTATTTTTGACTTGTCCGTTATATAACTGTCATTTAAACATTAATTGTGTTAAAGTATATTTTCTTTCCTAGTTTGCATCAACAGTTTAGAACATAATAGGATTTACTTCCTTAACAAGACATGTATGGTAGAGTTTAGTCTGAGCTAAGATAAATTGTTTCAGCTATAATCATCTGCGAGTGGCATCACCATCACTACCATCTGACATCAGACACACCCGTTGCAAAGGTTGCTTGAAATAAATTTAAACACTTCTTCAACATTTCCTCACCCCGGATTTAGACACTTTTTTTTTACAGTTTATTTATTTCCTGTGTGACTAATATGGCCGCAGCCCCCCCCCGCTTCATTACTTACATAAGTGAACGAGTTCTTTCTTCTCAGATATGTTGATCTACGGAGGCTTGGCTGATCAGAGGATGTGTGAAACAAACACATCTCACAGTTATGAGAAGCTGAATGTGCATGTCGTCAACACTGCATTCCAGTAATAATGCAGTTCTGCTTTTAAAAGGGCTACACCCATACCACGGTGTTCCATAAATGACTCAGGCCAGTGGTTTTAAAAAGGACATGTTGCATAATGCTGGCAGTGACCTGTCACGGTTTCCTGGCTTGTGAAGGTATTTCCCAACATGAGGTCAGGGTTCCTTCACAAGCTCTGACCTCATCTCGTCTTTACATAGGTTAATCCATTCATCAGGCCAACATGCAGCCGGTGATCCTTCAGAGCCGACACAACGGGTTCTGGTAAACAAACCCTCTGATCTGTCTCAAATAAGCCGCTCTAATGAGACGTTGAAAGACACGGGAAAGGGATTTGTTCTTCCAGCCCACCGCTCAGACAAATGTGCAAAAAAGAGATTCCGTGACTTCACAAATCTTCCACCTTAAAAACTGCTTCATAAACAAACAACATTTCTCAATCTCTTTATTTATTTATGAGAAAAATCTGCCTCGGCTATTTCCAGACACAATAAAATCCCACATTTTAAATTCCATATTTTCCATCTGTATTAATGATTCTTTATATATTTCTTAATATTCCTTTCCTCTGTGATCCAGTGAAACTCCTCCTGGCAGAATGAACTTCTTTTAAAAAAGGTGGTTGTAACAGTGATTAGCCTTGATTGACGGGCGGGGACATGAAGACCTTTAAAAGTACTTTGAGATATTTTTAATTGTACTGTGTTTCCATTGGGTGTCTCCACCCAGGCTCATTTACAATGGCTGGAGCTGGGTGGTATTTAAAAGGACAATGTCTAAGTGACGCGGTGAGTTCAGATGATTTATTCTCAGGCACAGTTTGAACAGACACAGTGAAGCAATCCCAGTTCAACCGAACTGGCTTCTCTATTTAAATAAAGTTACACAGCCAACTTAACAAAAGAAATTCCCGTCCTATGTGTAATAAGGTTTTTACTGTAGTGATACTGCACAACAGAGTTTCCACTGGTTGTAAACAAGCACCAAATTAAAATGTGTCTCTTATTTTTCATGTGTCACAAATTGATATTAAAAACACTATTTTAATACCATGGCTGTTGTAAATGTGCAATCAGAACTGTAGATGCAAAATAAATTATTTTTATTGCAAATGAGAATATTTCAGGGACACCTTCTTGGAATAATTTCACACAGCCCATTTTATACTTTGTTATTGGAAAGAAAAAGCGTAAGAGAAATTACCAGATACCAGAAATGCATTAAAATTATTTTCACTGTGTCAAGCGCAATTACTCATATGTTACAGTAATTCTAACGGACAAATCTGGAAATATTATATTTATACTAATTAAATTAAGTAAAATTATGATAAATCTAAAATCGCAGCCATACACAAAGAGACTATATAATACATGTTTGTGAGACGCAAAAAAAATCGGTTTTACGGTGAATCTTTCATTCATTAATGAAAAAACAAAAACAGGTGATATATGAGCAATGACCAAAATAGTTTTTACAAAATCTAGAAATTTGTAAGAAAGATAAATGAAAGTGAAAGAGAAAAACTTTCCATATTTCATCTTGAAAATTTAATCTAAACTCCTTCCATTAAATGTTGATAAAGCTCTTACCTTTCTGTGAGCCTTTGGGCTCTTTCAGCTCTTTCTGTGCCTCCTCGATTTTATCTGAAAGACACAAACAGAAAACATATTGAGCGGCGCTGCACAGACACCCACATCCACACACACACACACACACACACACACACACACACACACACACACACACACACACACACACACAGAGAGACACACACTCCGTCTCCACAGCGAAGGCAGTGCACAACGTAACTAATGATACTGGGGATGCTTCCCACACAGCTGCAGCAGCACGAAGCTCCTCCAAATGAGAAACAGATATTCTTCCACAGCCCAGAGAGTGAACTGTTCCAGTGTGGAAACTAGTGTAATCATGAGGGATGAGGTGTGTGTGTGTGTGTCTGTGTGTGTGTGTGTGTGTGTGTGTGCACCATAACACAACCATACAAGCGTCACCAGCACGAGTAAGTATAATGTGTAGGTTAAGTTTGCAAACAAGTCGATAAAGGGGGATTTATTCTCATAATATCACAGCGAGATCTCACCCACAGATTGATTTACATATTCAAATGCTGTTTACCCCCCCGAGGGAAGAGAGAGTCGCTGCTCTGCGACCTTCTGTACGTCACAGTCATTACCCACAATCCAGCAGGTGAGGAACCTGTTTCTGTACCAGCCATATGGACGTGTGGGAGGTGGCACGGAGCCGACTGCGTGTTACTGTAATCAATATTAATTATATACGCGGGTTCAATGCGCTGTGAATGGCTGACACACAGGGGGATGGAGGGGGAGAGAGAGGAGGTAAGCATCGTTAAGGTGTAATTACATCTCCATTACTTCTCTCTCGTTTTTTAAAAGGATAAATCAGAGTCCATCAGATGAACTGCAAAGCGACAGGTTTATGAAAAATGATAATACAAAAGTGCGGGTGAGGATTTTAAAATGTAAACTCTCATCCAACTGTTTGTTTTTTCTTTTAGTTTGAGGAAATCTGAGGCACCAGCAGCAGTTTTTAATTTTAATTCTTCCCATTTATGTGAAGCTTGTTCTGGCCGTGCTCAAGACATTTGGGTTATTACCTCCATCAAGGAGTTTATGTTTGTTTGTCTGAAAAACTACTGAACCAATTTCCATACAATTTTGTGGAGTGACCCAAGAGTGACCCGGAAAAACGGGCGGATCCAGGAAATTGTTCATATCTTGTTAAGCATGGCGAGATGGGGCGTGAGCCAGGGCAATGGTATGTTCTGTACTGGTTCCTCATTTAAACCGGTCTAAGTTCTGAGATGGTTACTTTGGTTAGTTCAGTAATTTGTGTTGAGTTTATCAGTGACTTCCAGGTGAATTTCAATAAAAGAAACATTTACACCTTGGTGAATATCTATTACTCAATTATTTACTCTAAATTTTACCCTATATACAATTAGTTCACCTCAGATCCGATGAATTAAAGTCTCAAGTTTGTGCAACAACCATAAGTTCCCAAATTACTGTAAATGTACCACAAATATACGACTGTGTTTTAGTTATAATTCACACTAAATTAAGTTTCTTGCTCTTGCAGGAAACAAATGAGCTGCAGTAAAGACATAAAGTCCAAAACATTACTTTATTGCATCTAAGTTTTCATCCAGTTTATCCGTCTGTTAATATGTTTTTATTCCTTGTATTGATTCTTCTATTACTTTCATTGCTACCACAGCTTTTAAATCTATTTCATTGTCTGCATTTATAATTATTGTCTTATTCTCATCATTTACTTGTCACGCTCTTTGCACTGCACCAACCTGTATGAAGGCTGCAACACAAATAAAGTTAAATTGATTAATTGAATATCTATAATTTAAAAACCACACCGAGCTTCTCTTCACAGTGCAGCCCGCAGCTCGCTCGCCCACGGAGAGGAACGAGGACTACGTCTGGCAGCCGCGTGTTTTCTTCCTCCTCCTCATGACCATGGAAACAAGATGGAATAAAAACACGTTGTGGCTTCCGTGCCCTGCACATGACATCGGAGTCCTCGAGGACCGGCGGTAACAACTCTGTCCTAGATTGCAGAAATGTTAATCGAGGGTGAAAGAGGATGTTCCTCTGCGGTTGCCAAAATTAGAGAGCGATGCCGGGAATACTCAGTGAGGGGGGGGGGGGCAGAGGAGGTCACTAGTTTATGTCATCATCATGTGAGTGCGTGTTATTGTCACACCCTTTCTCCCTCTCCCTCTCCATCCCCCCCTCTCTCTCCCTCTCTCTATATATCCCGGCCACACGCCACAGATTACATAACGTGTCCACACCCCTGCGCGGCCGTGGAGCAAAACAAAGGCGCCCTGCCAGCAGAACCACAGCAACCCAGGCACATGTGGAGCGGGGCAGGTGTTTGTTTATGTGCGGGTCTCTCTGAGGGAACACAGAGATGTGTGTGTGTGTGTGTGTGTGTGTGTGTGTGTGTGTGTGTGTGTGTGTGTGTGTGTTTGTGTTGTCGTGCATGCAAAACGACCACGTGAGCTCCCCTCGCCATCCGACCAGGGGGGAATCACATCGGCTGTGTCTTCCTGGCAGAAAGCTCTGGCACGGTGTTCCCTCCAAAACGGAGAGAGAGGATCCCAAAGCTCCCCCCCCCAGAGTCACGACTACCCCGGCTCAACCTCCGGCCTCTGTAACAAAACCAATTTGAGGTAATAAACGCTTATTTCTGCGCGGTGAGACGATTTGGAGGCAGACTCTCCTCTGAACATGTGCCTCAGTGTTTGCACAGCTTGATACATATGTCTTGTATTAGACCGCGCTGGCAAACCGAGCCGCGAGTGATTACTGCCCAACAAAAATCGTATTAGTGGTTGCGTATGGTTGGAGAGGAGAGTGTAAGCTGTTACAGATCAGATTGCCCCTCTTGCATAACAAAGCCGCAAGCAGGACCCCTCGTGCCGAATGACACCAATGAGGCCGAGCTGTGGAGCGTGGAGAAAGAACAGGAAACATCAGCTCCAGTGAGTGGAAAGGGACAAGGTGGCGTTACCCTAAAAAAACCATCCCCAGCAGGGAGTGATTACAGGCTCCCTCATAGTGGATGTCGGGGTGGCCGCGGTGGTCGAAGGGGACGGCCACAATGCTCGAACCGTCCTGTAAACCGCGGGAAAACAATAAAGAGGAAATGTACACAAACGCTGCGAGTTGCCGGTTGATGGAAACCAGAGCGCGTTGTGGAACACGACCACGAACATGGAGGGCGGGGGGGGGGAAGAGAAAACAGATGAAGTCATGAGGCTCCGGGTTTTATAAGTGTTCACAGAGAGAACGAGTCATGTGCAGGGACGTTCGAACTCCTAACCAAGATTATTGCAAAGTTCAAACTGCAGACAAGTCAAAGAGGAAGAGCACATTGTGGAGACATTTGTGTATTTAATCTTTTTGTGTGAATGTAAAAGCAACACAAACTCTGTGGCACCTGAGTTTGACCACAACACGTCTCCTGTCAGTGAAAAGCATGTGCAGCGTCTCACTGGCTTCAATAATTTAGTGAAATGTGAATCAATACACTTTGCTAATGTTACTTAAACATGCGCTGCTTCTATTACATCTACTCAAAGCACAATTATCGACTTGACCGCCCCCCCCCCGCCCCCCCCCCATCACACCATCGCTTCATAACCGTCCTTCAAACACGAGAGGGTGACAGTGAAATGCAGATGGAGGCTCGTCCTCAGTGTCTCTAAGGTGTCCGACTCGTGATCTCTGATCTATCAGGCTGGGGGGGGGGGTGCCAGAGTGTGCATTCCCCCCCCTCTCTCTCTGCTCCATCTTGGTTGAGTGGGAAATGTGATTACTTGTGCCCCCCCCTCAGGGTCAAAGTGACGTCAGAGTGCAGGGAGCGTGCTTTTGGATCCGAGCGCCCACTGGGACGTGAGCTTGCAACCAATCAGATGCTGCCGGGGGGGCGGGATAATAATCAAGAAATAGCTGTAGATCCAAACTCACACCGACTCGCCTCTGGATCACAGATGTAATAAACCCAACTGGTGTGTGGACGTGGAGCTCGGCCTGTTCAATAAATAACAACATTACATCACAGCAAAGTGGCAGCTACATCCCACAGCTGCACCCCCCCCCCCCCCCCCCCGCTACTGGATCCCCCCCCAACCCGCCCTGCCCCCCTTCCCCAGAACGCCCCCTCTGCCTGTTGCCCAACAAATAACCACCAGGCTCCGCACCCCCGCACCCCCGCCTCCCCGCGCCACCAGCTTGTGACACGTTCATGTTTTGCTCGACAGGCCGCCCTGCTGGGCCTCACCACGCCAAATGGTGGCCAGTGTGGCAGCTCCTCGTGGCAGCCATATGCCAGACGGCCCCCGGCGGCTCCAGCTTTCTCCATGAAGGATGTGCATTTCACGGGGAAGAAGCTGCGAGCGCCGAGGTGTCATCAGTATGCGCCGCACCACGCCGGCGTGCCAGCAACACGCCTGAACAATGCCAGCGGACCTCACTGTGTGGGCAGATGGGCGTCCACCAGCTGCAGCCGCTGAGACGAGAGCTGCAGCTGATCAGAGAACAGATACAGTCCCTTCATCACAACACAACGTTTGTGTGTTAGAATTAACACAAGAGAGGAGGGATAAAGAAGAGGGAGAGAGGAGAGGAGGAGAGAAGAGGAAGAGAGGAGAGGAGGAGGAGGAGGAAATAAGAGGAGAGGAAGGAGAGAGATGTGGGAAGAAAAATAGGAGAGAAGGAGTCGAAGGAGAAGGGAGGAAGAAAACAAAAGAAGAAAAGGAGAAAGAGGAGGACGAGAAGGGGAGGAAGAGGAAGTAAGAGGACGATGGGTGGAAGGAGAGGGGAAAATAGGAGAAGAGGAAGAGAACTATAGAAAAGGAGGGGGAGAGGAATAGTGTAAGGAGAGGGGAGGCTCAAGAGGACAAGAGGAGGGAAGCAATGTTGAAGGAAAGGAAGAAAAGAAGAGAAGAGATGTAAACAAAGGAAGGAGAGGAGGAGGAAGAAAAGAAGAGGAGAAAGGAAAAGGGGAAATAAAGGAAAAGAGACAAGAAGGAGAACGTGCGGATGAGGTGATGGAGGAGAGACGGAGGAAATGAAAAAGGGAGAGAGGAGAAGATGGAGAAGAAGGCGAGAGATGCCTCAGCAGGCTGAAGATGACGAGATGGGAGTCGGCAGCTGCCTCCTTCTTCTCCTCCACTGAGCGGGGGGGTGATGGGGATTATGTAACTCGAGCACCTCCACCAGCCCGCTGTACCCACCCGGCTCTGTGCAGCCACACACACATCAAACGCACCATCACATTAGCTGATGTCACTAACGAGACAAAAGCAAACAACTAAACACAGATTAAATAATTCAAGGATTAATCAGATTAACAGAAAATGAATCAGCCACGAGTCATTTGATCATTTGTTGATTGTTTAGGTGATTTCTAAGATTTTAGAAATGATATCAGGCTTTGGGAACTTTTCATAAACTCTAAACCAATAAATCAATTAATAAAGATTAAGTAAAACATAAATAATCCATTAAAATCGTGGCTAATGTAATCAGTTCTAGAGCAAAAATTCTGAAAACATCTTGTTTAGATCCTAAAATGTCACGATTCTTCTCTCGTTCTAAGGTAAATTTGATGTTTACGGGATTTGAAGTCTGAATACTTCCAGAATACTGTGATATAAATATTTTATGGACCAATAACTCGATTATATATCAGTCAGATTAATAACAAATAACCAGTAGTGGCAGATTTGGTCTTTGCGTCTTTTCTGAGCCGTGTTTTGAATGAGTTTACTCAGATGAACACAGGTTGAGAAGTTGCCAGCTGCACCAGATGTGGTTAACACAGAGGTTTTGAGCCAGAGCTTGAGCTTTATGAACTCTGATCAACACCTGAGTGGTTCTCTCATGAAATAACAGTTTTATAGAAACAGACGCAGAGTCACTCGCATGTCTCTGCTTTGACAGAGAAGCCGCCTCGCTCGGCCTTCATGTGAGAACGAAGCTGTGATCAAACACGGACACGTCCTCCTCTCAGTCACAACAGCAGCTGGGTGAAGCCCGAGCTGCAGAATTCCCTGACACCTTGTTACGGGAAGTCTGGCGATCTTATCTCCGCTCGCTTCCTTTGGCCGAGCGGAGGAGCCACGCCGGGGTTTCTGCCGCCGTCAGCAGCCGACCCATAAGGGCTCCCGTCAGCATCAGACACATTCTGTATGTTGGTGGACACGCCTGAACCAGGAGTCTGGGGGGGGGGGGGGGGGGTGGGGGGGGATGAGCCAGCCTGAAAGACTTATAGAAAAGAGAGAGAGAGAGAGCTACAGGAAGTGCTCGGATTTCGAGGATGATGATGCAGAGCTGAGGAATCCCCCATTACCCTGCAGTCAATCATCATCAGCAGGCTGGGAGTGTAAACCCGTCTCCTTCCTCACGTTCCTCTGAGAGCCGGAGAGTTTCCCTCCTCCTCGTCAAATCCACACGAGAGGAAAGCCATAGACAGAGCTATCAAGTCTCTACAGTGGCCTCAAGTGTCCATAACACTGCTTAGCTAATGAATCAATTAATGACAAATCATGTCACAATTATGTCACATAGTCGTATAAGGAGCGACGGCTGGAGCAGGAAGTGCTTCTGGCGTTTTTTAAAACAAAGCGGTGAGGTGAGTCGTGCTCCCTCCACAGCCCTGAGATCAGCTGATGACTGTTAAACATCCCACGATGGAGGGAGGCAGCGCTCGATCCTCAGAGGGAGAGAGAGAGGGGAGAGAGAGAGAGAGAGAGAGAGAGAGAGAGAGAGAGAGAGGTTGTTTATATGCGGCATGAAACAGCTGAATCGAAACTGCAGGTACGAATTAAAGGAATGTATTGAGCTTTAACTAGAGCCCTGGGCAGCCACCTTTTAATAATGTATGGCTATAAAGGGAAACACACACTCACTCACATACACTCACACACAATCAACAATGAACAATGTGGAAATGAGGATTTACCTTTCTGGGTCTCAACGATACTTAGAGGAGAAGATATTCCTCCGTCCTCACAATAACTCGTGACGAAGCTGCAAACACCCAGTCAACAAATGAAATATTGATCTCACACTCTCCCTGCTGCACACACACACACACACTCACTCACACGCACGCACTCACAAACAAACACACACTAACAGACAAAGACAGTGGTTTTGGCGCTGTATCTGTACAGTACCGCTGCCCCCGCAGGAAACTGTAGGTGGAAGAAGCTGCAGACTGAAGGCCACTGATTATTGGGACTGCGTGGGCACCCGTGTGAGAAATTGATGTAACGAGAAATCTACTGGGTGGGTAGAAGGTTTGTGTACGTGTGTGTGTGTGTGTGTGTGTGTGTGTGTGTGTGTGTGTGTGTGTGTGTGTGTGTGTGTGTGTGTGTTAGGGGGCTTGATGCAGGTAAAGATGGACGTGACTGTGATTTTACCTCTTCCATCTTTTTCAGACCAGCTTTAACCCCGGAGGTAAGAAAAACACACGACAGATATCGATCTTCTTCCCACGCAGTCGCCAATCGTGGAAGGTTTCAAACCCTGTGAAGCCTATTTTTAGGACGTATTGACTGATTTCAGTTATTCTACTCGTGGTTTTCCTCGGTGGTTCATAACAAAAGGTTTAAAAAATAGACAAATACAAACATCTAAAGCTCCAAAGTGGGTTCACACTTTCTCTGGAGCAGCAAAAAGTCTCGGCTCACCCGGACACATTTGCTTTCTCACAACCAGCCCCTACGGAGCATGAGAGGAGATTAACCAGAGTTCAGTGCATGTCTCAAAGCAGCTATAGAGAAACAGTCAGCATCTTAAATACCCACTGCAAACAAATCACAGGATGCATCAGCAATAGAGAATAAACAACTATCATAGCAGATAAATACACATAATAAAAAATACAAATTATAACTATATTCATGTCCCATCAATAGCAGGTATTTCTGTTCAGTTATAGGCTCAAATAGGGAAAGTCCGAGTCACACCACAGATCAACACGCAGACGGATGTAAAGAGAAAACATGTGATCGAGAGATTTCAGTGGTTCACGACCTGAGAGTCACAGTTTCAGCCGAGGAATCAAATTCTGCTCTTCCTCTAATTTCAGTAAAATATAGGAGATAGAAAAATACCAAACTAGAATCCATCGCAGCTCCCGTTGAACTGACCCAACAGCCGGGAAAAAAAAGGAGAATAAACACAACTGTCCAATCACAGCGTCCGTCCTCGGGCTCCACGCTCCCACTGCCCACTTGTTGGTTACTCTGGCAGCATGTTTGATTGACAGCTCGCAGACTGCTTCCTGTCACGTCTCAATCCTTCTGACGGGCGAGGGAGATGTCGCAGCAGACTTTACTAGTGTCGCTCAAAACTTCAACAGTCCAGACACATGAACACACACACACAAGTGCAGCTTAACACACACAACTGGAGCTGAACACACACACACATACACACCATTACACACACACACGTCTATGACCTTAAAGTCGGTTCAGCACAGGACAAACAGTCACTTTAAACAGAACAACACAACACATCTCTGTGTGTGTGTGTGTGTGCATGCTGCCGTGCACCTAAAGGACAAAATGCTGACTTCTTACCCGGGACTCAAGCACTCTGCGACTCCTTTGTGTGTTGTGTGCGTGCGTGTGTGTGTGTGTGTGTGTGAGACCAGGAACCAAAAGAAGCCACTTGACAAGGAGAGAACAACATGTACACACTGCATCAACACAAGCAGTCACAAGTCTGCGTTTCCAGCCTATCAGCTGTGGCCGTGCAGCGGTGCGTCGCGGGGCGTAGCCGGCGGTTTCCTCAGAATAATGTGACGAGGAGGGGAATTCCTGTAAGGCCCAGGAAGAGAGAGAGCGAGAGAGAGAGAGAGAGAGAGAGAGAGAGAGAGAGAGAGAGAGAGAGAGAGAGAGAGAGAGACAGAGAGGGGAGGGAAGACAGAGAGGGGGGGTGAGCAGGCCCGGGTGACGTCACATAAACCGGTTTTGGCGCCCTCGAGGGGATCCTTCTCCCGGCCTCCCTCCCTCCCTCCCTCCCTCCCTGTGTTTGTGTTTGGGGGGGGAGGGATTTAACTACTGGTTGCCCAACAGCTCGCTCACCGGCTGACGGAGACTCAGAGGATGACTTCATTTTTTTTTAGGTTGTTTTTCAGTTCCTTGTTGTGGGTGGTTTCAGTTTTTTTTTTTTTTTTTGGTGTGTTATTTGAAACGACGGCTTCTTCCTGACTCTCTCTTCTCTTCCCCCCCCCCCCCCCTTCAGACCTGTTTTAAAGACGAACAACAGAATCTCTTTTATCATTTTCATAATCATGTTCAGTTATTCTCTAATCTAAATCCACTTAGTTCAACATTTAAAGATCCCGTCCAGACACATTTTTAAGATGTGAATAATCACCTCCGCCTCCTCTGAAGTTGTGTTGTCATTCCATTTTGTTGGCAGGATTACGCAAAAACTACACAACAGTACTATTGAAACTTAGAGGTAGAGAAGTATATGTGCCAAGGAGGTCGTTTTTGGATATTTTTTTTACTAATTTCTCAGAGAATAATGGATCAATCTTGATTATCTGTATATCAGGCATGTTAAGGGGACTGATATGTACGAGTGTGATTTAATTTAAAGAGACTGTTGGGCCTCTGTAGATGTTTGTTCCCTTCTACTTTGTGTTATCCACAAATCTACTTTAATTAAGTCCAACTCTCCTCCTTCTCCCTCAAACCCGCAATCTACATACATCCAAATTTTATTTCGGTTCAGATTTTTTCCACTACTGGATAGAAGTCGTTTTTCCCATGCTCTGCAAACCACTTCTGTTCTTTGTCTCAACTGAGAGAATCCATGGAAAACCGAGACACCCAGCAGCGATATTGTTTTTTCATTTGAAATCCAAAAAAAGAGACACTCAAGTCTGCGTGTGGGCGTAAAACCAAGAGTCTGGAAGTGGCTGGGAGAAAAACGCAGCATTCTTGTGAGAGAGAGAGAGAGAGTGTTTTTTTTTCTAGTCAATATTAAGTCGTGGCTGAGAGTTGAGGCTGTTAAACAGGAGCCTGGTAAACACAGCGACAGGCCGGTGTTGACACTGACAGGCCGAGATAAAGCTGCAGGGTCAGAGGAAGGGCTCGGAGAGAGATTTCTAAAAAAGAGGTCGATATTTCAGAAGGAGAGGATTCACCTTGACGTGCTGACAACACACTGCTGTGTCACGTTCACAACAACAACTGTGTGTGCGACTCAATCCTCCTGAGGGACGTTCACCTGTTGGTTTAACCTCGCCGCGCTCTGCCCGGCAAGAAAAGAGGAAGCGCCCCTCTTATTCTTATTTCAGTCATTATGGGAAATTCTGACAGTTCAACCGCAAAGAAAAGAGGTTCTGAAAATCAGCATCAGTATTTACACAGGGCCCGGGGCAACACACACACAGCGTGACCAGGCACTTTCTGCAGAGTCATGGCCGCGGTGCACAAGATAAACACTTCACAGGCCGGAAAACTCCAACAGCAACACGGTGCTCTGTAATTACACCGACCAGAGCTACGGAGCAAAAGTTGTCGTTGGGCGAGTTTGAAAACAAAAGAATCAGGACTGAGTCACTGGGACGGCTCCGATGTTCACGATGACTGGGGGGGGGGGGGGGGATCACTCCGCAAACACCACCCACCTCGTTGTGTGTTTGTTTGAGGAGAGTGAGGAGAGTGAGGAGGGTGAGGAGGGTTAGGAGGGTGAGGAGAGTGAGGAGTGTGTGTTTGTTTGAGGAGAGTGAGGAGGGTGAGGAGAGTGAGGAGGGTGAGGAGGGTGAGGAGGGTGTGTTTGTTTGAGGAGAGTGAGGAGAGTGAGGAGGGTTAGGAGGGTGAGGAGAGTGAGGAGGGTGAGGAGGGTGAGGAGTGTGTGTTTGTTTGAGGAGGGTGAGGAGGGTGAGGAGAGTGAGGAGGGTGAGGAGGGTGAGGAGGGTGAGGAGAGTGAGGAGGTTGAGGAGAGTGAGGAGGGTGAGGAGTGTGTGTTTGTTTGAGGAGGGTGAGGAGAGTAAGGAGGTTGAGGAGAGTGAGGGGGGTGAGGAGAGTGAGGAGAGTGAGGAGAGTGAGGAGGGTGAGGAGAGTGAGGGGGGTGAGGAGGGTGAGGAGGGTTAGGAGGGTGAGGAGAGTGAGGAGGGTGAGGAGGGTGAGGAGAGTGAGGAGGGTGAGGAGACTGAGGAGGGTGAGGAGAGTGAGGAGAGTGAGGAGGGTGAGGAGAGTGAGGAGGGTGAGGAGGGTGAGGAGGGTGAGGGTGAGGAGACTGAGGAGGGTGAGGATGGTGAGGGGGGTGAGGAGAGTGAGGAGGGTGAGGGGGGTGAGGGGGGTGAGGATGGTGAGGAGGGTGAGGGGGTTGAGGAGAGTGAGGAGGGTGAGGAGGGTGAGGAGGGCAGTGGAGGACACGCCGCCTCATCCCTGTGGGAGCATCTGAGTTAATGACAGCTGAGCTGGTGATAATGCAGCGGGGGCTGACTGGAGTAATCCAGCTGGTAACCTCTAATACGCAGCCTCCTGTGTGCCGGGGGGGGGGGGGGGTCCTAGGGTTAAAGATGTCTGCAAACACACACAATCAGAATCACACCTAACAACATCTGCACACAGTAAAGTCATGTGTTTTAACTGTCTCTGCAGCTATAACGTGTGCAGACAACCCACCGCCCACACTGACCCCCCCCCCCCCCCCCCACCATACTCTGAATACCAAACTGAAAGCGATCTGAAACCACACAGCGAGGCCTGATGAACAACAAAACTCAGATGCAGAGTTACGCTCGTCTTTCTTCTCCACGTCGTGACCTTCTCCTCCTCGAGGCGTCGGCTCGTTAACGTAGAGGGTTGCGATCAGAAAAGGTAAAATCCATTCAGACCCAGACCATAGAGTCCAGACCACAGAGTCCAGACCACAGAGTCCGGACCACAGAGTCCAGATTCAGACCCAGACCACAGAGTCCAGACCACAGAGTCCGGACCACAGAGTCCAGACCACAGAGTCCAGACCACAGAGTCCAGACCACAGAGTCCAGATTCAGAGTCAGACGGACGTCCAGCCTGAAGTGAGCAGACTCTTCTCAACTTGTCTCAGACGCAAACTGTCAAAGTGAAGATTTAAACCAGAGACTGATGGAAAGTACATTCAGTCTGAGGCTCTTCGGTCCTTTAGGGTTTTGACTTTGTGATATTTAATACTTCCTTCTCCAATATTGTACTTTTTACTCAAGCACATTGAGCTGGAAGTAATTAATTTTCAATTTCAGAGACTTTAAGGAAGTAAAACACGAGATAATAAAACACAACACACAAATTAGGTCAATTTGTCTTATATTTCCCCAAAAAAGAACAACAACTGTTTTCTGTTCTCTCATTATCATTTCACGGCAGTTCAGATTTATCCTGTGACCCTCATAGTATCATGATAGATATATCAGATTCAGGAACAAGTACTTTTATTTCAATACTTAAACTACATGAATCTCATACTTCTGTACTTTTACTTCGGTAGGATTTTGACTGCAGGATGTTTACTTGTAATGAGGTATGTTTACTATAGTAATTATACTTTTACTTTGGTTAAGACAGTGTACTTTCTACAGCCAGTTGACCAATGAGAAAACTTTTATTTCACAGAATAAACAATGCAGACAAGATGTGCATTTTGTTTATTCTCTTAATTCATGTTCTATATATGTTTGTATTTGTGTTTTTACTTTATTTATAAAAAACAAGTTTATGGTTCAATTCTGAAATATTGAGCCTCAATTACATTTTAGGGTTTTATAACGACATCGTAGGAATTATTGCTAAATTATGAAATATACATATCTGCCAACATATCGCATCAAATTTTTTTTACTAACTAATATCTGTAAAGTCGTTGAGCTTTAAAACTCCACATCCAGCAGCTGTCATTTCAGTTCTGGGCAAAATCTCCCAAACTTCCCCAGAACTTGACCTCCTTCCATCAGAGACACTGGTGTGACGCCACCACCCGTCCAATCAGAGCCCTCCTTACACAACAGCGCCCAATAAGTTCCATCCGGCCGACAGATGCTTTGCTCTGGAATCTCTGAATCTAATCACTGCACCATCCTCTCTGCGGCAGGAGAGACTATTACAGCCTTCTAGGAAAAGAGAGGAGCCTTAATTAGATCGGGAGCTTACGAGGCGGAGAACAGCGAGTGGAACAAAAGGCTGAGAGCCTCGACAGGAAACAGGGATCTGAAGGAACGCCAGGTCATTGATCATGTTACCAAACAGCAGTCGGATCCTGCTCAGGCTCAGCTTCTGAGTCTTGGCTGGCTCGCACCTATTCTCTCCCTCCCTCCCTCCTTTTCTCTCCCTCCTCCCTCCCTCCCTCCCTCCCTCCCTCCCTCCTGCCGTGTTGATTGCAAAACAAGGTTCGTGTCTGAGCCATCGGCTGCCTCCCACCTCTCCCCCTGAGGGGAGGAGCTGAGATGTTAATGGGGCCTGTTGTGATCACTGAGTGGAAGTGACGGTTTGTATCTGGAGACATGAGACACGTTGTGATTAAAGTTAAACAAACTCTCATTTCTACAGTGAAGTCACAGCAGCGTCCATCTTTAATCATGACACTGAGTTATTAAAATAAAATTGCTGAAATCGGCTCGTTCCACTTTTTAAATGTTTGGATTTTCTCTTTAAACTTTTTAACATTTTAAGTCAGACTGACTTCTGGGAAATTTTGATGTTTTTTTCTTGCTTCTTCTTATATTTTTGGACAAAAACAACTTATTAGGTCATCAAAGAATCAACCAGTAGATTAAATTATAATAAAGTGGGTTAGTTAATTATTTTAATGACATCTGTGGCTTTTAATCATCGTCACTAATCGGGAAATAAAACACTCTGATCATTTGCCTCCGTCAACCAATTAAGTTGCTGCTTATGTAGCTTGACACTAATATATATATATATAGTAAAGACTACTACTACTTCTATACTAATAATAGGTGTATTTTGTATTACCATATGTACTCTTGAGGAAAGCTATGGTTTGTGGGGTTATAGAAGGGCTGGGTGATAAAACAATAACCTCTGTCAAGAAACGAGATTTAATAACCACAACCTTCACTCAGGAGCAATAATCTGTCTTTTGAAATATCAATAATATGACATTTATAATATATATCAACATCAACTGATATTAACATTGTTATTTCTGTTAAAATCGTCCAAAACCCCAAAAGGTCCAATTGATTTTCATGTAAAACCAACAAAAGTAAAACCACAATAGAGAAGCTGGAATCTCAATAACACTTTGGGCCACATCGTCCAGCCCTTGGTTAAAGAGGCCTGTGACCTTTGACCTCCAAATTCTAACCACTTCAGCATTTTTTGCTAAACCTGCATGTGGACATCAACCAGCTGGAGAAGTAAAACTGATCCTCAAAAGCAGAACCACGGTTTTCAACAGAGCAAAACATTTCTACCACAGTGGAAGTGATGGGATTTGTCGTACTACCGCTGGTTTGTTTGTTGAAATGAAAAAAGAACTGGATGGAAGACTGAGAGACACTGAAAGCTTGTCAACAGATGAATCCGGAGAAAAAGGCGTCACAGCATTTTTGCAGCTCCGTGCGACCGACAGCCGACCTCGAGGGAAAATAAAATACATAAACATCACCGGCGTTTTTCAGCCATTTTGTTCAAACACGTCACTTTGACTGTGAAACACGGAGCCCAATAAACTCCGATGAAGTTGAGTTCTGCTGCTCGCTGATGTAACCCGACGTGGATCAGAGTGTTTTCAAAGGGAGCGCTTCACACACATAGCAGTGTGAGTCTGTCATGCGGCGTGTCGGTGCTGTGTGCCGCCGGCTCGCCCGGAGAGACCGGTGGCCGGCTCTGTGGACTCCCACAGGGCTTTCCTGCAGCTGCTCTCTGCTTTCTCTCTCTCTCTGTGTGGGTCTGTGTGTGTGTGTGTGTGTGTGTGTGTGTGTGTGTGTGTGTGTGTGTGTGTGTGTGTGTGTGTGTGTGTGTGTGTGTGTGGATGCCGCCAGACAACCATCTGCTTTTATAGCTCATTTAGCACATGTACACACTCTCGCACATACATGGCTGGTTCTGCATGTAAACACAGAGGGACATGTCTCAACGGTGGCCACAACAGACAGCCCCCCCCCCCACACACACACATGCCTGTGTCAGCCAGTGAAGCGTTGGCAGAAAGTAACCTGAGGGATTTAACATGAGAAACCGGCACAAACACTCAATTATTGTCCGTTTCAGTGAAAGTTTTATAAAGCCAAGCCTGACGGATATGGATTTTCTTCGGTGGTCATGACCCAAAAACCCTCGTGACAAAAAAGTGAAATTGAGGCTTGATATTTTTTTTTAAGTTTCACCATGAACTTAATTATAAATTACTATAAATACAAAGAAAACACAAATACACGGGAGACGAATTAAGAAAATAAACATGAATGCTCATCTTTTGGCTCTTATCTCATTTAAAGGTTATATATTAAATAAATATTAATGCTGCAACTAATGATTATTTGATTAAATTCCTGATAAACAAATGACATCATATTGTATGTCCATTGACTCCATGCATCTGATTCTTGGTGACACTGCAGGTTCGACACTGCACCAGGATGAATTCTGGGAAAAGCACGGATCTAAAAGCGTCTCTCTTTCTTTTTGGCCTCTGATGCGACGGTCACTGCTGCTGCTTCTTCTTCTTCTGTGGTGTTGTTGTTGCTGCTGCCACCCACCTCCGAGCACACAGGCTGCTCTGAACTCAGTGCTTTCCTCTGCCATCAGCAGGAGGCAGGAGGTAGCGTTACATAACGACAGCGAGCGCGAGAGACATGGCGTTCCCTCGCTGTCTTTTTATCTTCCTCCTCCTCCTCCTCCTCCTCCTCCTCCTTCCTCCCTCTCCTCCTGATGTTTTCTCAATCCTCAATTTCCCCACCTTGTCATCCTGTTCTCCTCCCTATTTTCTGCCTCTTCCCATCACCATCACCCTCTCCTCCTCCCCCTGTTTTCTCCTTCCTTCCCTCGCTGCCTCCAGCCCTCGGCTGCCCACTCCTCTCTCTCTCTCTCTCTCTCCTCCGCTTCTATCACATCAGAGTTTAAACACAGAGCGAGTACACGGTAACCAGCGTCACGTCTGAGCCTTATGAAACCACAACTCTTGTGTCAGTGCCAATTAGGGCTGCGGCTAACAGTTATCTCCTCCATCGCTTCGTTGTTTGGCCGAGAGAACAACAGAAAACATCCAACACGACGTTCCAGAGCCAAAGACAACATCTTCAAAAACCGAGTGTTTTGCTTGTTAAAGCGTCCAAAACCCCCAAAAGGTTCAATTTATATTCATGTAGAACAAACAAAAGCAAAAACCACATTTCAGAATCTGGAACCAACCCAACGTTTGCTTAAAGATCTGAAAAGACGATAGATTTCCTCCTTGTTGCAGCTCTCGTACCAGTTTACGACAAATTTTACTTTTGGCTTTATTTCTCCAGTGAGTCGCCATCAGACCATCTCAGAAGAAATGATGAGATGAAAGAGAGTCAGAAAAAATTAGAGGATCTGGATGGT
Source organism: Pleuronectes platessa (assembly GCF_947347685.1). NCBI lineage: Eukaryota > Metazoa > Chordata > Actinopteri > Pleuronectiformes > Pleuronectidae > Pleuronectes > Pleuronectes platessa. The sequence goes on along the minus strand of NC_070643.1, from coordinate 19,648,810 downwards.
GTGATGGAAAAATGGCATTTATGTCTATAACCTGTAAATATCATGTTTATTAAGTTGTATGTGTAAGTTTACAGTTTCCTCATCGCACCACAGCTTGTTTACATTTATCGCCAGTTTCACCTCCAGCGAGGAGGTTGTGCTGTTTGTGGACGGATGGATTCACTGAGCTGAAGCATCAGTGTTTATGTCACATGCTTCACTTGCATCATGATTTATTTGTCAACACTGTCCATATCATTTCGATTTTATTGGTGCACAAACTGCTCCACCTCAGAGAAGCAGAGAGATTATTGTTTGTGAAAGCTGAGAATGCTCCGTCAAGCAGGTGAGTGAAAAACCTCCTCAGAGTTTAAATGTGGCAAACAGGAAGTCGTGCCACGCTGGAGGATTAGCCGATGTTTCCAGGAGAGCTCAAAAGATGACGCGTAATGAAATTAGAGCAGAAAAGACACAAAGCAAAAAGGGATGATGTGAATAAATAGACGGTCGGGGGGGGGGGGGGGGGGGGGGAGCGTGCACCAGCGCTCGTGAGTGATGCCATCGCTCTAACAGGTTAATCTATTCTTACATGAAGCTGCCGCCCAGCGGGGGGGGGAGGCAGCGCGGCTAAGTGAGCCCGGTGAGCTCATGTTGTGTGTGGAAGAAGTCACAAGTGTCGAAGTTCAGCTCTGCTCTATCTCTGGACCGAACTGTTGCATAACTCCTCCAGCTCATCTCCGGCTGCAGTGCACAGGCTTATCCTGTCCTCCCGCTCATGGCGTGCGTCAGCTGCTGCTGCAACGACCTGGACGAGGAGGAAGAGGAGGACGAGGAGGAAGAGGAGGACGAGGAGCAAGCATGAGTGCTGTTAATGCACGTTAACCCCTCGACCAACACTGTTGATACTCGGAGGAGAAACAGGAAGGACAAGGGTTGTAAATTATATTTAAACAACGCAAAAATCTTTAGCAATGTTTTGACATTTTACCTCTTTTTTTTAAAGGGAATCGAAAATGTCAAAAAATTCAGATGTTTTTTTTTTTTAAATGATAAATAACCGACAAATCAAATGTGCTGTGACTTTCATAATCGATGAATCATTAAGGTCACTCATGGTTGAGCGCTTCTCAAACAACAGATCTGCACTTGTTCCTTCTGTTTAAATATTTTTCTAGAGTGTCATCTATATCTTCAAGTAGTAATATGTTAAAAAAGTGCTTAAAATATATATATGAAGAGGTTTCTTAAGTTATGTGTCCTATATATCCCAATGCTTTTATTTCTTATTTATGTTTAATTTTTAATAAAAAACGTGCTAAATAAACATGAATCTATTCTGACTGTGCTCCGACCTTAACACCAGCTAATAAAGAAACTAATCATGAGCCCCAACCCAAAACATTTAAAGAATTTGTCTCCACAGCTGGATCCAAGCAGCGACAACAGACACAAGGAGGGAACGATTACAAACTTCAGCTACACACAGATTAGTGTCACGATGTAACACAACGCAAGACGAAGGGAAAACAAGGCAAAGCAGACAATGAGGCACGGACAGCCTGCAGCGAGGGAGTCCGACACAGAGCGACACAGAGCGACCGGCAGAGGGACGAGGCTCTGGCAGAGCTGAACAATACCTGTTAGCAGAGGAGGAGTGAAGCAAACAAAGTCGACTCTCTGGCCGAGAGCAGCCCGCCTGCTGCTGGTAATGCTGGTAATGCTGGTGCTGCTGGTGGTGCTGGTGCTGCTGGTTTCTCCTCCTGGATTCAGACGCGCTCGTGGGGGAACACCTGAGATTCCCGACCCCAGACAGACACTTTCCCAACCAATAACCGCTGACATTCCTCCGTCTCCCTCTCTCTCTCCCTCTCTCTCTCTCTCACACAAAGAGGGAGGAAAGTGAAATGCCCCTGCAGAGCGGAAAGCCGAGCGTCTGGCTGCCGTCTGTGCTTTCACTTCTCTCTGGTTTCCTCCACTGTCAGTGCGGGGCGACCACGCTTCTTTCTCTCCACCCTGCCTTCGTGTTCCTTCTTTCCCCTCCTCTCCTCTTTTTCCTCCTCCCTTCCTCAATCAGGGAAAACCCTCCCCCGCTCTCCCCCTCCCCTCCTGCCTGAGCTCTGACTTCCTCCAGCTGAGGAGCAGTGTTCTCTCGCTCTGTGTTAAAAAAAAAAAAAGCAAAACAAAGCAGAATGGAGGCTCAGGCTCCTAATTCCTCTGCTCGAACAACTCCCTCAGATACACACTGTCAACATCAGATTAGCCGCTAACCTACTTGTGGCGTTGAACCTCCCACGCCCCCGCGGAGGCTATAAATACCCTGTTCTGTGCATTGATCCTATCTGTGCAGGCGACGCGCACTCACTGGGAGACTAATGAAGGTGCTAATGGGAGGAGCCACCGAGAGACTGGCAATCTGCGGAGTCAGGCGGAGGAAGAGAGGAATGTGTGACGTACGCCGGGTTAACCTGCACCTGAACGCACCTCCACCTCCGCTGCTCTCTCATAGGAAAGATATGGATACAAATATGTATGAGGAGATGTTAAAAGGATCCACGGATGATTCATAAAGTTTGGTTTCAGGTACTCGAGTAAGAACAAGTCGATTCATGTCAGAGTAAAGTTGAGCAACAGTTTTGTTATTTGATTTAAAGGGTTCAGCGAGAAGCAAGATTTAGGTGAAAGGGATCTATAGGCAGAAATTGAATATGAAATAATCCTAGTTATGTTTTCATTTAAATTGTATGAACCTTTTGAGTTTGAATGAGAACTGAAGGTTTCCACAGCTTTATGTTTGGAAGGGGGGGGGGGGGGGGGGGGATGAGGTGAGCGGTGTTCAGCTGCAACTTGCAACATCACCACTAGGTGTCACTAACTTCTAGACCCTGAACCTTTAAATCAATTAAATCAATTATATAAGCATGAAAATTCTCAGATGCGAAGTTGTTGATGTTAATAATTTATTAGTCCATTGACGAAGCTAGGGTAATAACCCTAACCCCCCCCCCCCATACGTTTGCCAAGGTCCAACAGTCCATTTAAAATCAATCAAGTGGCTTTAAAATACACACAGATATCAGTCCTATAAATATACCTGATTATTTTTGTCAACATCTATGAATAACTTTTGAGGAAATTGGTAAAAACTAGAAAATATTAAAGAAACTACAACACATTGTGTGAAGAGAGTGAAAGGATCTGGATACTCTCTGTCTTTATAGTGATCATAACACACACACACACAGACACACACACACACACAGTGACTGTAACACCTGCGCTCGGCTGAGACTCAGCGTTACTCATGACATTCACATGGAAAATGAAATCACGTTTCTACAGTGCAGCGTCTGGATTCTCATTTTAAAAGACACACACCTGAACCAGCGCCTGAGTCACACACACACGCACACACACACACACACACACAAACCCTGCAGGTTCCCACAAACATCTACCGACTGTCTCTCACACACACACACACACACACATCACAGCAGCGTCTTTATTTTGAAATACAATCAGCCAGGACCCATGAAACCCTCCAGAACACCAGGTTTATAAATATCTCCCGTCTTATTTATTTATTTTCCTCCTTCCTCCTCCGGCGAGCGTCGATCTGTCAGAGGAAGGAAGTCGGGGATTGTCGCTGCTCAAGAATTCCCGAGAGTCTCTTCCACCCGTGAGACATCATAAGCTACGAACACCCCCCCACCCCCCCCCCCCCACATCCCTCCCCATGGCAACAGTGACTATAGGAAGAGATGGCCCGTGTTACACAAGAGGATGAAGCTTTGCCAACAGGCAGGCAACCCCCCCCCCCTCCATCCATCTCCTCCCTCCTCCACATATTTCCACAGCCTCCCCATTAACCCTTTTTAACATTTGTCCCCATCGCTCCCATAACCCGAACTCCTTCCTTCGCTCCTCCACACCTTTCTCTCTCTGGCTCCGTTCCACACTCCCCCCCCACCACCACCCCCCGTCCTCGGCTGTGGCTTTGCCCCCTTTTTTATTTTCCAGTAGAAACACCGAGCCGCTGCTGCTGAACGGGCGACCAGCTTTCCATTCGGAAACAAAAAGGAAAAAGAAGTGATTTCTATTGACCTGATGGTCAGCTGGAGCTGGACACAGTCGCTTGATGGAGGCTCGGTGTGAGCGCTTCACCCGGCCGAGGGGGGGTGGGGGGGGGGGGGGTTCACCCAGCCTCCGAGTTTCTGCTGGGTTCACTGAGCTCAATTTGAGACTTTGTTAAAGTGTGATGTTTAACCACCAGGGACAATATGCCTTGTAAATACTCATTTCCCATTATATCACATCATTTTCAGCAGAAACGAAACAATGAGTCAAGAAGACTGATGTTGATAAATAGTTTTAAATAGTTTTTCAAGCACAAATGATGAGAAATCGCCAAATATTCTCTGATGACAGCCACACCAGTGAGAGAAATATTAACTTTTCTGTCGTCGTTCATCATTCTCAAGTCGCATTCTTAATCCGCTGATTAGAGGATAATGAAAATAATCATTTGATGCAGTTTTGCACAAAATCAACCACAGAATAAATAGTCATTATTGATAACTGATATAAATATTCAACACCGGCCACTGATTTTCATTTGTTTGGTTTTAACAATGAGAGCCGATGAAAACCTGTGTCTAAACAGAGTCATTGAATATATTCCCAGTGCAGAGGAAAGCCAGATGTGAGCAGGTCACCAGTGGAAAAGGGGAAAAAAAGAGTCTGAGCTGTGGGAACCAGTGTGAACACATTCACACTCACAACTCCACTGTGCTGCAGCTCCATCCTCCTTCACACAACCGGGTTCAGATTCATCACAATATTCACAAATCAGCGGAAACACTGAACACAATCAGATGCAGGTCACAGGGAAAATCTTTTAGATCGACTTCAAGACTTTTTTAATTAGTTTTTTCAGAGCATTTCAAGTCTTTGTCCGTCCTGCAGATAAACCAGATGACCTCCTCACACCTGACTGCCACCTGTCACTGCCGCCTCCCCTCCACCACGCCGGCGACCTGCTGACCCGGCTCGGAACACATGTGTACACCCGGCGTCGTGCATCAGCCCGTGTGTACGTCTTGGAAATATTGACCCGACCTCCCTGACCCCGCTCGACCCCTCCTCATGACTCACTCACTGTTCGGGGGCTTTTAATCTTCAACCATCGACCCGCCGGAATCTGCCAGGTCCAGGCGTCCAAGGACTAAACCATCCAACACCACCCGTCTCCTCCTCCTCCTCGCTCAGTCAATATCTTACCAACACAATATAATATAACATAATCAAAACAAAGAGCGGAGTTTATGAATGAACAGGCAGGGCTCCGCAGTTTGAGGTGGGGCCCCCCTGTTTTTTGTTGTTTTTTAAAAGAGGCCCTACAGCGGGAACTTGTTTGCTGACATGTGATTCCTGTAAAACACCCACAGTCTGGAGTTATATTGCTCTCAGCTCCATTATTCAGCATCCGGCTTTCTGCTGACGGGAGCTTGCGTGTTCCCAGACGCTGAGGGAACCTTCACATGGATGTATGTATAAGTCACAGACCAGGAAACATCCAGGAGAAGTCCAGACGTGAGGCTGATTCACAGCCGAGAGGAAAACCGGCCACAGAACATCTGCTCCCGATTCATTAACTCGTTACATCTTAATTTGATCAGTTTTAACAAAGTGCGCCTTGTTTGAAAACGTCCAAGTGTCGTGATTCTATCTGTGCAAATGATTTCAAGATCCACACATCGCTGCAACAGCTGCTGACACAAGAATTGGTTTTCCACACCAAGGATGGGAAAGTACTGAGGGTGTTATATTTCCCTTTTTCTGCCAAAATGAGTCAAAACAAAAAGACAGAAAAAACACAACTGTAGTAGCTGTGGTTCAGGATCTTGTAAACTCATTTTCAGTTTCTAAAGTTTCAAAACAGCAAAACAGCATTAACTTATTTTATTTTGGGAGCAGTTACGACAGTTTTCTAAAGTAAAACTTGATAATTCTGGAGAAAGATGAACAATTATTGGGTTTTCAGCATCTGGACACACTTTTCTTAATTGAAGTATCCGAGTAAACACTACAACAAATCAGGTATCAGCAACACAAACTTATTTAAATATCTCCTCACAGTCTATTAGCTTTATATTGTTGTCTGTTCTTGACGGGGTTTCTTTAAAATGTGCAGCAGCTCCCTGTTTCCCACGAGGTTCTGATCGTCAGTCATTTGCCCGCCTGACGCATGTGACTCCACAGCCGTGCTCTCATTGGCCGGCGTGCAGGCGGCGGCGGTGACAGACGTCCCACGCAGCAGAGAAACAGCGAGTGTCAGTGTTGATATAATGCAGCCCACAGCCTGACCTTAAAGAACTAACACACATCACCCATCTGCCCACCTGCCCTCTCCTCCACCTCAACATCTGGTGAGCTCAGCAGCAGACGACCTGTCGCCCAGAGTCGAGGACGACGCCTCCTGAAGTTTGACAACTTGTGATCTTGAGTTTTTTTCTATAGAGCTGCTCTAAGGTTCGGACGTTCTCCTGAAAATGTGGGTGAGTTGAGGTGTAGATAAAGATCTAGACATTTCTCCCGAGCTTGTGTGTAATCACAAAAATCCATTAAGGTTCCAGATGTTTGCACATCAGTGTCCAGAGCGAGGATAATGACGCTGAAGTAATTCACAACATATAAAGCTGATAACTCAATAGTTTAAAATGAAAGTAAAAAAAGTTAAAGTATTTCTTTGTTAATCTTCTTCTGGCACTGCAGCTCAGAGAATCACACACACACACACACACACACACACACACACACACACACACACACACACACACACACACACACACACACACACACACACACACACACACACACACACACACACACACACACACACACACACACACACACACACACACACACACACACACACACTTTTGACTCAATCTTTTCCTGGGAATTTCTCTCTCCCATCACTTCACAGTGAAATCACATTTAGAGGAAATCATTTCAGGGCCTCTGTGAATCATCACAGCTGCTCTAACGTAACAAGGAGAACGTCTGACCTGAGCCCCCCCCCCGCTTGACTCCATCTCACTTCACTCCACCACAATAACAATCCTCACTTTCCCCTCCTCGTTACTCTGCGTTAAACAAGCTGGGTTTATTTCCCAGAATGCCTCTGTGCCCCTCGGATGTCTTGCTACCCTGCTCTCCAGTCGTGGGAGGTTCCAGCAGTAGGCCCCACGGCGCAGCAGCACCTGCAGACCCAGACTCCTGCTGCTCTGTTTCCCTGGCAACCTCCACATTGAGCTTTGCTTGTGCAAACCATTAAGCAATGCCAGCTCTGCACAGAGACACACACACACACAAACACAGCCGCACACATACTTCCACACACAATAGCAACGTCAGCTTTTTTAATTTGTTTTAATTTAATTTGAGCAGTTCCCCCCCGTCTCACAGAGGCAGGTTGTGTTGGGGCATTTCTTTGCCGATGACACTCGACTGTATGTGCCCAGTGTACACAGCCGCCCCCCCCCCCCCCCCCCCTCGATGTGTCATGAGCACTACGCCGAATAATGTGACATCCAGCCCCGGCATCGAACACGTTCCCTCCACCGCAGGGAGACTTTCTTCCACTATTCTGGGACCCTGTGCTGACGCTAGCACAGGCAGATCCTGAAGGGCCCCCCCTCCCAGCCCTGTTCTTTCTTCCCCCCCCCATCCTCATTCCCGCTCCGACGCCAACGCTCACCTTTGTGAGTTGCCAACATCGATGCTGCTCAACAAAGTTTCCAGGAAGTGGCTCTGTAGGCAGCAGGTGGGGGGGAAAGGTGTGTGTTTGTGTGCGTGTGTGTGTGTGTGTGTGTGTGTGTGTGTAGGTCCACGTTCGTTAGCTCCAATTTACCTCGGCCTGCCTGAGCCCTTCATTAACGCTTCAGTTTGAAAAGTTGAAGCCTAATAATTTGACTGATTGGGCAGCAACGCTTGTTACTGACCCCAGATGAAACACAGGACACACACACACACACACACACTCACACACACACACACTCACACACTATGCTGTTAACAGGGAGGTCACCTGCCTCCAGGAGGTTTGTGCGTACAGGGCTCAGGGCCGACGGTGACACACATCTGCTTCAGACGAGGACGTCTGAGCTGCGACTCGGCCGCCTCCTGATGAGAGATTTCTTGATCATTCGCAGAACACGTGGTCATCAATTCCTTCGCAGGCGAGTAGGTGCACGACTCAGAAACACACAAGCGCAGATGCACACACTGGAAACACACACACACACACACACACACACAAACTCGTGAGACCTTTTCTGCAGAAGCGAGCGGGCGGTGTGAGCCGTGGTATTAGTCACCAACGTCTCACGAACAGACAGGAGCCTGACAGACATTCAAACTGAGAGTCTGCTCAATGCAAATCACTGTGGGTGACGTGGGGGGGGGGGGGGGGGGGAGAAAAGTTAGAGCGGGACTTGAACCGAAAAGTGAATTAAAGTCCGAGCAGCGAGTTTCATCCGGAAAAACAAAGACCTGATATTAAAGCTTTTTTGTGTGAAGTTACACAACAAGCTGGGAGGTTCGGTTCAGAGCAGGAACACGAATGTGAAACTATTTTAATCAACTCAATCACTACAGCACAGATGTTACGGTTCATCCGACCTACTCCCCTTTGATCGCCTCCTGGTGGCTGACCGCAGTACATGTCATAAACCCTGCCTCCTCTATGTTAACGGATGGGACATGGCCCAAAACTAAAAAAAAGACCTAATTAAATGTCAAATACATTTTTCAGAAAGATGATTTCTGTTATTTCAGGTACTTCTTCTCACGCAATTTGAATTTTTCTGGTGAGTTTAGTTTTAATTAATTATTAGACGCATCAAAAACGGGAGGGAACTTTATGATTAACAGCTTATACGACCCCGCGATTGGTCGATTGGTGTTTGGGCCAAGACCCCAAATAATAACACCACCAGGGCAGCACAGGTTTCAAGGATATACACGTTGTCCACCTTTGACAAGTAAACCATCAAGTATTTGGCTTGAAAATGGCTTTACAACTATTTATGCATTATTAAAATAACTAGGAACCAATTAGCTGTGGAGGTTTCAACACGTATAAAAGATCCGATCAACATTTTTGACTGACAGTTAAATTTCAAAAACATCGACAGCTTCCTCGCCCTTCAAAATGTCTCCGTCACATAATGACTACACAAGCACATCCGTCTGAAATCCTCTCAAAACGTTCCGGCTGACAAATAGGTTTCCTCAGAACCAGGTGTTCCCAGGTGTTCGGGGAGGTTTCCCTCCGTTAGCATGGCGTGGTTCGCCCGAGGGCCGATCTGTCATGGAGCACACCCCCACCGCCCTCGCACTTAGCAGAAGCCAACAGAGATTTAAACGCCGCCATTTATGGGATGCACCTAACAATCAAGAGTCCAGGCGGAATGGAAAGCGGCTGCGAGTCCCCTGCTCTCTGATAATCTCTTTTTCCATCATCAGAGATGTATTCTGCAGCGTCTGAACTACGGGAGAGCCGATCCATTAAAACAAGCGAGTGTGTGTGTGTTTTTATATTCCTCCATTAAAACAGAAGGAATGGACATTAACCCACATTTCAGGATGGCAAAGTGATTCTCACCATATTCTATTTCATTCACACAGAATATGGCCCATAAAAGATTCCTGGCAGGCGGGTCCCTCCCCGGCCCGGCCTGTGTGTCAAAGTGAAAGCTTCTCTGAGGTTAGCAGCGAGCTACACAGACATCCCTCCACCCGTCTCAGCCTGTCTGTTGTAGTTACCGTTGCTAAAACGCCGGTTTATTCCTGCCTCTGGGAGAGAAGTTCCCTTTGTGTGAGTCGAGCTGCACTCGTACACACTGTAATTTGAAGGGACTGTACGGAAACACTGGTTTGGCTGCCTGAGCATGACACAACATGTAAAAATCCATTCAGCGAGGCCAGGGCGCTTAACTCCTTCCCTGCCGCTCGCACACATTTACATAAGCAAGATGTTTTTACTGTTCATCATCGAACAGAGCGATTAAAATCAAATTATATTTAATTATTCTCACTTTTTGTACATTATTCATTATATATTCCATATTTAAAAAAAGAGGATTAAATGATTTTTTGTGTAAACAGCCAGGTTCTTAAAAGCTCTCTTAGGATTTATTATTGTATTTATATCACAGCTGTTTGTTTATGATGACCAACTTTCGGGAAATCCCTGCTGCGTTGTTAAAATGGCAAAAACGACCAGAAGTGAAACTGCAACTTAACATTTCATTCAATTTCCAAACGACTTTTAAACAAAGTGAAGGAACTGAGCCGTTTTCAGCCGCGTGTCATTAACTCGCTTCATTTAGTCAGAAAAGGGAGTTGAACGTGTTTCTATCAAACTCCATTTCTACATTTCCTGAGTCGAGAGGTCAAAGTTCAGCTCAAATATGTCGGAAACATTTTTAGACGGAATAAATTACACCCACAGATTCTGAAAATGACTTCAGAAGAAATTCTTGGTAAATTTTGTGGATGTTCACAGAACAAAAAAAGATTCAAATTCTAATCGCAGCTGCTTTGGTGGATTATGATGTTTCTCTCAACTAACCCAACAAGCTTAGTAAGAGTATTTAATTTGTAAAGTGGAAGTTACCTACAGTTAAGAGTAGTGGCAGAAAGTAACTAATTACATTCAAAAGGATTTCTAAGATTTCTTGACAAAAATAAATTGTAAATTCAGTTTGACTTTAAGGAAACAAGCTGGTGCACAGGCATCATCGTTTACATGTATTTCCCTGCAATGGAAACTGTTGCTGCAGCAGTGGTTCGGTACAGAGGACCCCAGACACTGTGCATGTGACCAGGAGGTCAGAGAGCAGCGAGAGGAGGCATCACCACCGAGCCAGCCCCGACTTGTGCAAACAAACAAACAACCCGTGTGTCCAGCGTGCCGACATTTTCCAGGTCCGTGCTGCCGCTGTGGATTCTGACCCCTGCATGTTTAACCCCGGTCGGGACTGTGGCCGAACGCTCGGTTGATCATTAACAGGAAACTGCCGTCAGTGTGGTTGCTGCAAATCACTGAGGCGAAAGAAACACAACGTGAACCTTTCATTTTTGCACCGGTTTAAAATCATAATAAATGAAACGTCCGTCCAAATCAAACTGCCGAACATTAATCAGCCGTCAGGTTAACGTAATAATATCCAGAAACTTATTAAATACCGGTGTCAGCGCAGTGAGGGATGAAACTCTGTCTCCCGGCTTCGTCTTTATGGGGTAAACATTTTCCACCTTGTTAAACCGAAACCCCCCCCCCCCCCCCTCATTTCCACTGCAGTTGTTCCCCATTCATCACGCAGCGTGTTCCCCCCCGATGCAGCCGGGGCACCAGACCTGTGGTGCTTCGGTGCACGGAGCCTTTTTTTAAGACAAGAGGAATGCACAGTCAGTTCCATAAACACCGGCGTTGCTAACAAGTCTGGGCATTTTCAGGGCACTTTGTGGAGCGAGGAGAGGGAGGGAAATAAGAGCGAAGGACAAACACCACGCAGCCGGCGAAGGTATCGACCGCGTGACGCCGAAGAAGAAAGAAACAAAACCCCACGATGGACACTGATGCAGGAAGAGAGGGAGGGGGGGGGGGGGGCAGCTGAGTGCAATTTGTCAGAAAGTTTAATAAACTGCACTTCTTTCTAGATCGGGGGGGGGGGGGGGTTCAACTCCGGGGTCACATTTTTCCATTGCGACTCACTGGCCCACCCATCGTACAGCAGAAGAGTCCACACAGCAATAACTCTTACATAATAAGACCTGTAATATACTTCCAACTTCGGCCACTGGGGGTGTTTCGATCAAAACATTGATAAGAGACCTCGTTTGATGATGTCACAAAGCAGCGCGGCATCATGGGAGTTGTTGTCTTCAGCACCTTTACACGATGAGAAGCTGCTTGAGTTGCCAATTATCTTCCAGGATGAGGTCAAGTGTCAAATTAATAACTGAACTATTATGAGTGAGCAATACAAACAGTGGAAGGAAAGAGACCAACTGACCAGCAGCAGGTTTTAACTTCAGCATAAATAGTTTCCACTGAAAGTTAAAGCGAAGTAAGGTAAAGTAGATATGACCCAAATTAAAAGGCGATTAAAATGAAATGTCTGTTCAGTTGTTTTTATTGAATAATTGTTATATATTATACATTTAGAGCAGAGATGGATACATTCATTTAAATCTGCGGTTTTTACATTAAACCTTCATCAAAACTTTCTTAAACTTTCTTATCCTGGGGCCTTGAGGCCTCATGAAGAAAACTCACTTCCTGGTCTTTACACCTCTAACTCTCTCTCTCTCTCTCTCTCTCTCTGTGTGTGGGGGGGGGGGGGGCAGCTGAGAGACAGACCACGATGCTGAATCTCGTCCGGCCTCCATGGAGACGGATGAAAAAGGACACTTGTGGCTTCTCGTCTTCACCGGTCACACAAACCGACCGCCCGGGGAACCGACCACGTGACGTCAGCGTCCACACCGAGGGTCGGTCCTCCTGGTCTCCACTGCTCTCTGGGTCACCTGCTGCTCAGAAATATCACTTACATGACTCATGTAAACTGAAGTAACTCTTCAGACTCGCAGTATTTATTTAAATGTCCAAACAAATCAATTATGTGCAGGATGCAAATCATGAGCAGTGAAAACAGTTAGATTAAATGTTCTGTTCTTTAATCCTCCTGTGTTCTGCGTATTAATACCAGGAGGACATGAAGCCATTCTTTATATGGTCGTCCTCCATTTAGATCTTCTAGCTGTAGAAGTCTAAAAGCCGAAATGAATTAAAATGAATACCTCTTACCTTTGTGTAACTCAGGCTGGAAACAGATCCGTGTCGGTGGCGTGGAAAGCTGGGATTGTCAGGAAGTTATTATTTTCCGCCTTTTTTCCGTGTCAAAGGAAACAAATGCTCACAGAACGACTTCACACTTTTAAAAACTGAGTAAATAAAGTTATTTATAAAAAGGACGATCGTCGTCCAACTTTTTTCCTGCAGACGATTCCCAGATTTTTATTTTTTTACAATTTACTTTCGATATTTCAGCCACGTTGTGTAAACACAGTTTGAAAACGTACAGCTGATGAAGTAGCAGCTGTTGAGGTACAAGATATGAAACTTTTTTAAGATTAAAGAACCACAGACTTTTGTTTCTGCTTTGTGGCTGCAACTCATTTAATTTTAATCATTTATTAATCTGTGAGAGGCTGTTGCACCTGTTACATTGTGATCCTCATGTTTATATGATGTGTTATATTATCTACCCTTGATAACTCAGATCTGTGCAGCATCGTGACGTTAGGACAGAGGGTTATCACATGTTTTAAGATCTGCTGTTGGTTGTAAAAGAGGAAGCTTGGATCGGATCCAGCAGATCGTTAGAGTACCGACAGTTTACTGCAGGAAACCACCAGGAAAACCCTCGGCTCAGGATAATGTAAAAAAGAAGGACGGGCCACAGGAACCAGGAGGATTTCACAGAGATACACACACACCCATCAGCCTGGAGGTGTGGGGGGGGGGGGGGCTGCAGCAGCATCAACCCCCCAGACTGTGGCTTCTGCTAGGGGTGAGTGACGTCTGAGTGACAAGAGTCTGACGTGCAGCAACAAACAGCTGAGAACTTTTCACCCACTTTTCATTAACTGATAAATCACTTATACTTTAACTTTTAAATGAATTCCAGGAGGTGGAAGGGTGAGGTAATGAGGGGCATGCGGTGTGCAACGCAGTGTGTGTCTGTGTGTGTGTGTGTGTGTTTGTGTGTGTAGGAAACCTCTGTGTATGCCTGCAGAGCTGCTTAGAGACCAGCTGTTTGACAAAAGTAAACAACGTCTCAGAGGAGGGGACCAGGAGTTCCTAGCTTCCTGCATTGTTGCCCACAAACTGCGTCATAGGATCATTCCTTACAGTGCACACACACACACAAAGAGACACACACACACATAAACACACAGTTCAGCTCTATAGACCAACGTAGCCAGGGTAGAAAGGTTTAAATAACAATGCATAAATGTTTCTGGACTTAAAACCTGAGTTACAATCGAGGGCAGACGAGGATTCAGGGAGCCGAGGCTTCTTACGTCTCCGGAGAGAAACAGAAAGTAAAAAGTTTTCAGGGAACAGTTCCCCTGCTGGTGTGTTTACTGCGTGTGAGGGTTTATTATGATCCAGATTTGAAATACAGGAACAGTCTTACAAACTCGAACTTCCTTCCTCTCTCTCTGCTGCTTGTTTGGATCCGGTCGCTTTTCATTCCTTTCAATGGGTAGCCATGCAGTGACCAGTTTGTTAGGTACACTTGGATAATCTAAAGCAATCCTGATGTTTCCAGAAGCACTGCTTAGATGGTTGTTTATCATGTTAAATATTTCTTAGGCAGAAGAAATAATTGAAATATAATCTGTAGATTATAATAAAACGAGAAGGGCACTGGTAGCGTGCATAACTTTGCCAAGGCCGAACGAATTTTGGCAGGATTGAAAGAAAAGGTCTTAATCTTAATGATTTATTTGTCATGAAACGTAGTTAATCCAAAATTTAAGAGGTTCTTCCGACAACAAGACCCCAGCCCTTCACAAAGTTTGGTTGAAAATCGGTTCAGTGGCATTTGTGTAATCCTGCACCCAAGTACAACAACAAATAGACACAGATAAATAGGAAATACTTGTGGTTGAGTAGCTCCTTGTAAAAACTGATGATATCTTATCGTGGCTCATATAAAGTTGAGTCTGGGGCTTCGGCTGCAGTTTCACCGACTGGACGTTTGTACTGGTTTCCTCCAACGCGCTCGATTTCCCCTCGAACAAAGTGACCAGCAACACCAGCGTGCCGCCTTGAATTCACCTGATACACGTGAGCAGCTCAGCCAAGTCGTGCTGGTGTCTACACAACAAGTCGCTCTTTGTGTCCCCGGCCGGGACAAAGTGTGTCAAGTCACATTTCAGACGACCGGAGGGGGAATATTAGTGCGGTGACGATTTTTCTTTTGCAACAGAGTCAAACTTCTGCCAAACCTCGGAGGCAGAAAAGACCCGAGGAGCAACTTCTCATAACTCTGCATTAATTCAGCACCTTTGTATCCGAGCTGAGATCAATTACCGCTCTGTTGTTGAGCAAAGAAAACACTGTGACTCATTCAGCCCCAGGCGGAGTGTTGTGAGAGCTCGTCATCGCCATGTGACGGCTTCATGGCGGCGTGAGGCGGGCTCTCTGAGTTCCCCTCGGAAAAAAAGGCATTCTCCACAGCGGAGGGCGAGCATGTGATATCTTGCCGTGCAATTAGAACTTCCTGCCTGATGAGGGAAACGCCTTGAGTGCAGCGCCGGGAGGAGAGGTGATGAACTGGGTCAAAAGGCACAGCAAGTCATTAAGCCCACGTCACAGCGCGTTATCAGGAGAGGAGGAAGCGAGCTGGGTTCTCCCCACAACACGCTAAGAACACAGAGTTCAAGTCAGCACAGGGACAGAAAGAAGCCTCTGTGTGAGACGAGCGCAGAGCAGAACCCGGCCAACTCGTCTGCTGCTCGATGGGAACGCCCGATATGAGCCATTCACTGACACATCAGCTCGGGTGTTGACATTTGCTGATATGAAAACGTACGTTACAGAATAAACGAAGAAGAAAACAGACAACAGAGACATTTGAACCCTTTCTCCTCTGATTGCAGGATCCATTCTGGTCAGATTATTCTCAATAATTTCAAATCTGCATCTTTTACTCTCAACTTTTAGCAAAAATCCCCCAAAACACTGCAGCAGCAGCTCGGCGAGGGAAACAGTCGCCAGTAAAAATAGAATCAGGTCTCATTTGGCAGCCGCCTCTCTGCTGGGGGATGTAATGCACTGTTCTGAAACTTAATTATTTATGTTGTTTGGCCAAGTAAGCTCAATAAAACAGAAAAGACGCGCACAGGAAGTGTTGATTAGATGAATAAACAGGCCGACACGAGGAGATCTGCCCGGCCGATCGGCTGCTGGGGGAATGGCAGCGATGCACATTTTCACACCCAGCATGCAACGCTGCATATTCAAAGATCTGTGAACCGCAAACGTCTGTTGACACGCAAGTCTGTCGCTTGTCGACACAACACAAGGTCCTGCTCAAGCCAATTGGTGCTTTGTGTGCGTCCAAGATGTTGCAACGACAGCCGCGGTATGAAAACACAACTGAGGGAGATCAGTGGCAAACCAGGCGGCCGCAGCCTCAGTTGTGTGTTAATGTGTTTACACAAAATCTCACTGATCTCAAGCCAGAGAGATGCTGAGATTTGATGAAACATGTTGTTTGTGATTAGAAGCAGCTTAAGCTTTAAAGTGAATAAAGTTTTTGGTGTATTTACATCATTAAGCAGAGCTCACAGCGGTAGCAGCAGCTGGACAGATGCTATGAAGTCATATTCCGTTGTGGTGAGTTTATTTCCCGTGTGGTCGTGAAACACTTCCACATAAATTATGATGACCTTTTAATTTGGGCCAATATGTCAACCAGCTGAAATATGATGCTGTTGTTACATCACTCCTCTCAGGACAACCATGGGTCATGAGGGGGGGAGGGAGGTGGAGCCAATCACAGCTGACCTTGGGCGAGAGGCGGGGTTGAACCTGAACAGGTCAGCTGTCCGTCACAGGGAGACAGACCTTCATCAACACACAGCCTCCAATTCCCTCAGCGTCGGGGAAGAAGCCAGAAACAGAAACCAGGAGAAAACACAAACGCCACGTAGAAAGGCCCCGAAGACACAAAGCTCAAACCAAAGCTACTTCTGAACTCACACAGAGACAATATGGTACAACAACACAACAAACTTATCTCACAACCTTATTCTGAATCAGTTCGAAACCATAAATCACAGAGAAACTTCACCAGCAACATCTGAACATGACAGAAACATGAGCAACAGTAGATAGGATCTTTCTGTGATGAGAGCTCTGGGCATGTTCCAGGGAAATGACACCATTTGAACACACATAGCAAATCTCAGCTCCACCAGCTGACAGGAAGTGCAACTCACCTTTTAGATTCTTCGGGTTGTTCTGCTTGGTGCGCGGCATCTTTCCCGCCTCGGTTCACAGGTGCATCCTGGGTAAAGTGGCTTCGAACGCTGGACCTGGAGATGAGCCGGCTCCTGAGCCACAGTCTGGGAACATCTACAGAAAACACACACAAACACGTATACATGTGGTGAGAAGCAGCTGAGCATGAACTCTCCACAGATCAATAAGGCACTATAGGCCGGCCCTGCAGTGCAGCTGGAGTCCAGGACAGAGCCGCTGATTGAGTGTGTTTCTCTAACAGGTGCCCCGGGCCGAGCTTCTCATTTCAGGCCTTCTCCTCCCGGAAGCTGCGGTGCAATAATGTGCAGAGGGAGGAGGTGGAAACAGGTTCTCCCCTCCACTCTCTCTAAACAGCTGATATCTGCCACTCTGGTGTCAAACACACACACATGATTGACATGTCTGATACAGAGAGCCCGC
>NC_070643.1:19599060-19631077 GCF_947347685.1 Pleuronectes platessa | reverse complement strand
TCAGCGTCTCCTCCCTCTCAACATGTGACAGCACGAAACAAGGTCATCCCACAGTGAAGCGGGTTTACGGCCCACTCAGTCAAAACCAGGTCTGCAGAACAAGACCAGTGGGTTAGACTGTTGTCTATCATTTGATTATTGAAGTCATTTATGTATTTTTGTGGCTGTGGTCGTGTCATTAGCAGCAGAAGAACCTGCCGCGGTTCACCGGGGGCACAGGTGGGTCTGCCGAGGTTATTTTTATCCTCGAAGGCTCAAACTGAGAGCAGCTATATGACACATCACCCAGGCGAAAAGGTCGTGTTATTCTCTCATCATATGTGTAGATAAATAGAAGGTTTCCACCCGGCAGCCAGAGGAGTGTATCATCAGAGCAGCAGCAACATGCAGAGCAGATTATCACCGGGTTTTTCCTCATTTTTATTGGATTTAGTCTGAAGACCGGTCGACCCAGATCTGAAAAAGGAAAACGTGCAGCTTGAACATTCTCCCGATATTTCTGTAGCTTCTGCAAAAAAAATTAAAAAAGAAAACCGTCTCTGACAAGCACCGAGCTGTCACCTGAAGAAACTTTCCTGCAGTGAGGCAGATCTACCCATTAATAAGTGATTGTGTGACAATCCGCCCACCATCATATCACAGGCAGCTTCCTGCTCACTGCAGAGTGGGACTCCGGGCCCCGGAGAGCTTTATGACTCACCTGTTTCAAATGCAACTTCTTTTCAAATGGCACATTTGAATAGTGGAGGAGCGAGGTGTTGTCTTTTCTCAGCCAGAGATTTGTGCATCGATGCAGCGTCTCTGTGCGTTTAGGGGATTTGTTTTTCCTATGAATGAATGAACGAATGAATGAATGAATGAATGCATGAATGAGGCTCGGGCCGTGACGTAACGCGTGTGAAGGGGATTCGATTTTACTCTCTCCAATGCAACAGGGATGTGTTTTCTTTCCAGTTACAATGAATCTCATTTAAAATGGCGACTGTGGTGGACGAGGCTTCTGGGTTGGCCTACGTAAGAATTTAGATGGTTCTTCAACGCAGCATGAAAAAGGCGAGGAGGGGAAATGTGTGTGTGTGTGTGTGTGTTAGTGTGTGTGTGTGTGTGTGTGTGTGTGTGTGTGTGTGTGTGTGTGTGTGTGTGTGTGTGTGTGTGAGTGATGTGAAAACCTTTTTACATAACCACATTTCTTTCTGAGAAGACATCTTGTTTGGTTTGAGCCACTGCGAAGCCAAGAGTAGAACAATTGTTTATGCACTGAGCCGTCAGCTGCCACCCTGTTTTTTGCCAAAGTCAACGCGAGCTCGGATCAACTCGGAGTTTTCAGCGGCCGGAGCCGAACCGGAGCCAAACGAGTCTTTAAAGGTTCCGGCAGAAACGTGGATCTGCTGCAGACGCGGTGGAAGATTTGGAGTAACGACATTTTAACAGAACTCGGGGCTCAGCTGTTCCTCTCTGCTAATAATTAACCTCTTGCAATCACTGACTTATTTCCCACTGCTGTTGTTATGATACTCAACTGGACATCTCATAAAAGTTGATCACATCTGTAGTTAATGAGAGGTCACATGGAAAAGGTCAGGAGCAACTGAACACTCGTACACACAGTCCTTCCAGAAGATCTCAGGAAAATGTCGACTTAAATTTTCCCTATTTCGAGTCAAATAGGCGATAAAGCACGATGTGATTGACAGCTTGTATCGTCCAATGGGTGCAGGTCGCAGGTGTAAGTGGGCGTGCAGTGTCATTAACTTCCCAGTCAGGCTCCACCCCTCCCAGCTCCTTCAAATATGGTCAGTTCTGGTTTAAAAAAGAAACAAAGATGGCGCTGGGAAGAATATGGGTCTCAGGAGGTTTGGTCGTCCACTAATCACAAGGTCGTGGTTTGATCTCGACCTTCGAAGGTCCTCGGGCACATGCAGCACTAGGAGTGAGTGAGTGAGTGAGTGTGAGGCACAGGTGCTGTATGGATGTGTGTGTGTGTGTGTGTGTGTGTGTGTGTGTGTGAATGGATGAATGTGACCTGTAGTAGTGGAGGGGACTAGAAAAGAGCTATATAAAGCTAAAGCTGTATAAATGTCCACCATTTATCATTTGCTGCTTGTCATCCCCTCTCTCTCTCTCTCTCTCTCTCTCTCTCTCTCTCTCTCTCTCTTTCTCTCTCTCTCTCTCTCTCTCTCTCCTGCCTTTCCCGTCGCTTTCCAGACTCTCTATCAAATTAAATAGAAGTTAAAAAGCAAAATAATTAAAATCAAATGAATGAAAAGACAGAAACCATCCATCAAAGTCTTTGGATATCAAATATTGTTTCATTGCATCAGCCACACACTGTAAATAAAGATGGATGACGTCTTTCCATTTCCTTTTATCTGAAATATCCAAATTCTGCAGCTTGAATTAAACTGAAAATAGGAAATCGGATCAAATTACAACAAGATCCTCTCAGGACTGAACTTGGAAGTCACTTGTTGTATTTCCTGCATTATAAATTAAATGATATACAAGTGTTACAAATCGGACGTCAGCTACACAACCCGGAGAGGACATATACTCAAGAGGGTCCAACGGGCCTCAGTGCTACATCTCCATGAAGATGGGGTGGATGGATCTGCCTAGAGTTTTAGTTATAGAAGTTATAAACTCTAAGTATAAATTGGAACTCTGACTTTGAGTGGCGTTCCTTCGAGGTTGGAAAGTTCAGACATCCGAGTTTTCTGGAACGTGGCATGATGATGAGGATCCTGAGATGTCTGAGGAGTCGAATGCTCTCTCTCTCTCTCTCTCTCTCTCTCTCTCTCTCTCTCTCTCTCTCTCTTTCCGTCTTAATCCAGAATTATCTCAAAAAAGAAAGTGGCCCTTGCAGATCCCCTGACGTCCACGCCGTGTCAGTTGAACCTCTGTGAGACCGGCCGTATAACCGCAGTTTGGTGGTGTTATAAAGAAGAGGGGGACTTCCTCAACTGCCCCCACAGCAGTGTTGGTAAATGGCAGCGGGGCTAATAATATCCTGGAGAGGCTCCAGAAGAGAAGCACAGCTGCCCTGCAGAACTGTCCTCCTGAACAATGGGCTCTTATGTGCTGAGGGAAGGCACGGCTGTCTGTGTCTCTCTGCGACCACTGTTCACGGGGGGTGGGAAGGGGGCCAGGGGTGTGGGGGGGGGGTGTTCTTGTGCTGTTTCTCCATCTTTGTTTCCCCCTCGTATCAAAAATAGATATTTATTGAACCCGACCCTCCAAAGAAAGAGAGTATTCATGAGGGAAACGCCGGAGTGTCCTATTTCTCTTGGCTCACAATGAGGCGTTTGGATGAAGACTGATGTTGCTGAAGTATTTATAGGGTGGCTTCTCCCCCCGACTCCCCCCCCCCCCCCCCCCCCCCCGCCAAACTCTTCCTAAATTGCTTGTGATATGCAAGGACCCAACCATAAAATAAACATTTATAAACACATTACAATCGTTTTGGCACACAGGCTGTTCCAGGGGAGATAAGCTCTACCTCATATACCAACCCATATACTCACGTCTCACTCGGGACAGTGCAGGGCCACAACAGACCAACAAACCATATTTCAGGGTTTTGTCAATGAGAGGTGACACGCTGAGTTGTAGGAAGGAAGGTGAATTGTGAGGCTGTAACGTCCCTGTAATTTGTGTTGGTTGTGTTTTGTTTTTTGTAGCAACGCGGGTGTGGAGAGGCAGATTTGAATTTAACAGGCTTGAGCAACACGTCTGTTTCCGTGTGTATTCTCCACGGCGGCGGTGAAAAGGCAGCGTGTACACATCGCTTTGTTTACACCGAAACATATGATGTTACATAACTGAGGCTGTTGCTGTGGCAACGCCAAGACCCCCCCCCACTCCCCCCCCTACTATCCCCACTGAACCACCTTGTAGACACACACACACTCACACATTCAGTAGACACACACACACATACACACACACTGCTCAGGCATCAGGACATTCTCCGGCCACATAACGAGTTCCCCCCCCCCCCCCCGCTGATACACTCTGATAACGAGATGGCCTCTCTCGCTCCTGAGAGAGAGTTAACCGCCACCGGGGGGGGAAGCATCTCGGCTGTGATGGCTCACCCCGGTGCAGTTTCACCAGCAAATTAAACATTCTCCACATTTTACTACCTGCAACCAAACAATCTGTGATTTATGGCTGTCCGTCAAAGCATCGGCTTCAGCACAGACAGGAGCACATGCTGTGGTCGGCTGGATGGCGACAGAGCGAGTCACTCTTCATTACTTAATGTGAGCAATCAGCTCCGTGAGATGGATTCAAGGTCAGAGAGACGGGAGTGCCTTCCTGAGCCCAACAATAACATCAGCGGGCGTCCCCCGCACAGGAGCTGTCTCTTTGTGTTGAAGGGTTCAGCGCTGAGGACTCTCTCAGCTCTCAACGCCATCTCCGAGCTGCGGCTGCATAACATCACACACTCCAGCGCAGCAGCTCATGGTCCAGGAGGCAGATGAGGACGCTTCAGGCCGAGGACTCGAACCCCCGACGCTGAATCTGTCACGAAACTGATCCATTAAAGTCCAGAATCAAATCTATAATGTTATTACACAGATTTTGTCTTATTTGGCTCTATCTCAATATTTAAGGGGTATAGATAATGGATGAATGGTGGTATGTCTCTTATCGTGACTGGAACAACGATTTTGATTATATCAGTGAGGTTTTCTTGGTTCTTTGCTGTTTGTTCATAAACCAAAAGTTTGAAAAGTCAGGAGATTATTTCAGTTCAGCCTGAGGCGGACGTGAACTGAACTGAAATACACACAAACAATCCATCCAGTGTTTGTTAAGATGTTTTACTCCAAACCTTCATAGTGACACGTAAGAATATTTGGGTCCAAAATAAGAGAAACAAAAAGATTCAAAATAAGTGGAAATGTCAAGATTTCAACTCCTCTGGTAAAACCATCAGTATTTCTGGAATAATTCCATTCCCAGTTAGCTCAGGTTGCAAATCTTCCAGATTTTTGTGGTTAGAGAAGCGATTTTGGGCTCAATCTCTTCAAAGTTCTACAATACTCATCATCACAGTGTTGGATATTGGACGAGAGTCTCGACAGGTCACCAATGTAACAACCAGACATTACGTGACTATATTCTCGATATGCAAAACATTCTTCTCTCTTTAAATTCCGACTTAATCCTCAATATTTCAGCTTTATCCTCAAAAAACTAAATAAATTATCTATCTTCTCATTGTTTCTCACATTCGTAGCGAGGCTAAAAGTCTTCCTGCATCTTACGTAAAGACGAACTCTCGGAGCAGAGATCTGAATCTGTGGAAAGTAAACTCGCCCGTTCGTTCCTGAGAGTTTTCTCACAGAGAGTGAAAGCAGGTTGACGTCAGGCTGTTTCAGCTGAAGCTCAGAGTGATCCTCACATTACAGAGGCATGTGTGCATAATGTGTTTATGTCTGGTTTGCATGTTTTGGTGCAGAAACAGCTTCTTCATATACATATAAATAACATTAGAGAAACAGTCTCAAGGACGTCTCTCAGCATGTGGCGAGCTGAGGACGTGTCCCAGAGCGAGCGTGGAGCCGGGCACAGATCCAGAGATAATTATCAATAAAAAGAAGTGAAGGACATTGTGTATCGTGTGTATCGTGTGTGTGTGTGTACACGTGTGTGTAGACATGATTGTTGGCCCCTCAGAGGGACAACATCTGACAGTATCCCCATGTCATCCATCACGGCAGAGCTGTGCAGTGAATACATGATCAAATCTCAGACGGATTCAAGGGGGCCTCCGCTTCACATCCAGAAATGTCCATCTCAGAGTAAAGTTGTGTATAATCGCGTGCATGTGTGAAACGGGCGAAGGTGGAGCTTTTTAATTTGGTGTAAATCTCCTGGAATCCACTCGAGCTAAAGGATCTTTTAAGGCCGACTTAAAGCGCCGTGCAGTGTCTGAGGATTTGATGTTTAATCAGCGGAGCAGAAGTGGAAAGACGCCGCTGAGTGCGTTCAGTGAAAGACTCCACGCCCCTACACTAATCCCTGGTGAGAAAATCACTTTGCCCGGTGCCAGCTCCAAACGCAGCGCTTCTTGGAAAAAGTACGTCTGAGGTAAACCCCTGTTTCTGTGCCCTGCTTGACCCCATCCTGCAAAATGAGAAAAGTAAATTCCCCTTTCTCCGCCGTTTTCCCTCGTGACCTGCATATAGCCCAGCAGGAAAAACTAAAGCACTTTTAAGCCACTCTTTAAAGCGGCGCCAACATCCTCCTTCTTCTTCTTCTTCTGGGGTTTTGTTGCCCTGCGTTGAGTCACTGCCACCGACTCGCTGCCAGTAAGCGACTACAGTCCTGCAGAGTTTCCACTCAGCCGGAGACCTGTGGACCTGTGAGGACCAGGACACCGAGCCGGAGCTGTGACGACACCGCCACTGGAATCCTGGAGCCTGAAGAAGAGGAGTGTTTCAGGCAGGAGCCGGGTGTCGTGTCAACGTTTCCAGTGACGCTACCACGGAGGGAAAAATCCCTGCCGCTGCTGGGAAGGCCGGGCGGCGCTAATAAGGGAAAAGGCTCCGAGTGTCTGCTGATGTGACAGTAAATAAACTCTGAGCAGGAGCAGAAATTCAATCATTACTTTCCAGGGAGGAGTAGAGAAGAAACACTGTGGAGGAATTAGATTACTGAAGATAAAGAATACTGATGCTGAAAACACACGGCCTTCTGTACTGGTTGATTTAGACTGGTAGAGCCCCCCCCCCCATACGTGCTCTGGACCAATGATCAATCAGTCTCAGCTGTCAATCATGTCGTAAATCCTACCTCCTCCATGTGAGCAGATGGGACATAGATCAAAATAATAATTTTAGTTATTTGATGCAACTAAATGTGGTGAAATGTCCTGATTGGCAGCTCAGACTGACTTGCGATTGGTCGAGAGCGTGATTAGCCGAGTCTGGCTCCAAATGCTCAAGATGGCTGTGCTTGTATCCGGGATATTTTTGCTTCATTTCTTGACAGTGGGAAGAAATGAAGAGTTGCGTCCTCCATCTTTATTTACGGTCCATTCTTGTCTTCATGCCCAAGCACGATAAAGAAAATGCAGTTTGTGTTTGCTCTGCTCCTGAATCCAGTATTTTCTGTCTTTAACCAAACGTCTTTGGACCGACCCCGTCCTCTAAATATAAAGCGTTCACAGTATGTCTGCACTTTCCACTTGTTTGCACTCTGAATGCCTGGAAAACATTTGTGGGTGGAAGTAGAAAACCGGGAAGGAAAAAAGAAAAATCATGTCAGCTGTATTGTTGCTACTTTTAGACCCGTCACTGGAAAAGAAAGAGGGCAGGAAACAAAGAAACACGATGGAAAGAGGCTGCATTAGTCAGGGGAGGAGCCGGCTGCAGCCGTCCTGGGGTATATATTCATACATCAGCTGATTTATGGGTTACACACACAGCACTTAATAACCCTCGTGTGTGTCTGCGAGCGTCAGAGTCTCAGAGAGCGAAGAGACCAGGAGGTCCGGGTGTCGGGGGAATCCTCCAGAATCCAATTTATCGATCCTTTAATTGTGCTCTGAGATCTGTGAAGGCCTCTGTGCTCGAGGAGATCAGACATCTGGGGCGAAGGTTTCTCCACAACAAAAAGCGTTATTAAAACTTGGGTTTATATTCTATGAGTTTTCCTGTCTTTTGTGCAGGTTGTGGAAACACTGAATACACAAATCTACGGATAGGGAAACTATTGTGAATGAATCTAGCATGAAAACAAGCTGCTGGATATATTTTCAAAAAGCTGAATCTACTAAAAACAGTGAAGCCACTTAAAATACCTCAGGATGATGTCATCTATGGGATAGCCCCCCCTTCATCCATCAATCCATCCATCCATCCATTTGTATTAACTAATTAAGGCCTTTCTTAATTGAGGCATCACTTATTTCCCAGTCTTCGTCTTCACTACTGATAAATCACTCTGGAAACCGGGGATTTTAAGTAGTTTTGAGGAAATTAGCAGCGATGAGAATCAAACGCAGACTCCCCCCCCCCCCCCCCGAGCTGCTGCTTCACATCTTCATCGCTCTCTCGGTACCGAACCCTCCGAGTTTCATCTGCTTCCTATTACCTCTCGTGGACATGTCTTCTCGATGAAAAGTTAAATTATTTTACAGTATGATTCAATACAGGAGGAATTTCAGATCCTGTAAATATAAAGTATGAGGGTTTTGTTTTTACCAGTCAGCTGCAGAGGAGAGCCACTGGGTTTTCAGCTCTCTTGCGCCCCCTGTGGACAAAACGCACAGTTGTTGTTTCAGAGTTGATTCCAAATGTGTTCTGGGTGTTTAACAACAATACATTTAATCATAACTTTATCTCTACATCCCCTTTTTACAAAGAGCTTCACTAAGAGGACAATTATTATATATATAAAAAAGTATTAGTGTTATTTAAAATCATATACAGCAAACTAAATAATAGAAAATCTAAAATCTCACTCAACAGATATTTTGAGAAATGTTCACACAAGTTGTATTTTAACTTTAACTAATCAAATAAAAATGTGATGATGTGTCAACACCTTGTTTCTGTGGCCTCAAAATTGTTATTGAATCTGGTTTATTCAAACTGAAGTAACCCTCTCTTCCTCCTCTTCTTCCTCCTCCTCCTTCTCCTCCTCTTCTTCCTCCTCTTCCTCTTCCTCCTCCTCCAGCTCCTGAGATGTTTTTCTCTCTCTCTCATCCTCCTGCGACAAAAAATCTCTCTCTCTCTTCACTTTCTGTCACATTTGATGAAACCGCCCCGTGAAGCCTCTGGGCCGTCTGTCGGTTTTCCACTCATCCTGCAACTCAACCGACTGAATTTAACACCGCAGTTCGATTCCCGGGCATCAAACCTCGACCCACAACACTGGTGAAGTGTTTTTTTTTGGGGGGGGGGTTGTAAGTGGCGACCCCTCAGCCGAGTCCCACATTGATGAATTATACATGCCTGGCATCACACCTCCCACGCTCCAGCTTATATAATGTCAGCCACGCGTGGAGGAGCGTATGCATGTACGTGTGTCTGTGTGGATGTATTTATATCCAGACTGGGATTGAGGGAACAGTGACTCATTCTCTTTGCTCTTTATTTTTACCCCACAATCTGCCCACCCACCCACCGCCTATTTCTACGAAGCAGAACAAGAAGAAGAAGAAGTAAAGAAGTGTATTGGTTTAGACATTTCCCAGCTGTGCAATATTGCTATAATATTTTTATCTGAGCGAGAACGGGGACATTTTCTCCCATTATGGTGTAAAAATAGATATAATAAGGTTAAACTTGTCACGTATACACGATGCGTCCAGACACGTCTCTATAATCTTTGATCCTCTCGATGAGTTCTTTCATTTTAATGCCTCTGCGTCCCACTGTGAACACAATATCTCAAAAACACCTTGAGGGAATTTCTTGAAATTTGACACAAACTTTAATTTAAACTCGAAGATGAACTGATGAGATTTCGGGGCTCAAAGCTCAAAGGTCAAGGTCGCTAGCCTTGTGAAAACAGTATCTTAACGATGCCTTATGGGAATTTCTTCAAATTCGGTACAAATGTCCTGTGGAACTCATCGATTAGAATTTGGTCGCCAAAGGTCAAAGGTCAAGGTCACGGTATGCTCATGCTGATGCTCATGGTGAATATAATAATTAGGAACACCTATAGGGAAATTAACAACAGCAGACAAAAACATTCACTTGGACGACAGGATGACCTTATTCGAATTTGGAGGATGAAGGTCGAGGTCACTGTGAGGTTCTGAACGGGTTATCTTAAATCCGCCTGGAGAGAATCCTTTCAAATTTGTCATGAAAGTTCAATTACACTCAGAGATGAAGTGATTAGATGTCATATGATTCTGGTGCTGGTGCTCACAGACATACAACTGAACAGCTGTCATTTTTCATGTGTAGTGTTTTCCTGCATGAGAGGCTCTGATGTGTAAATATTAAAATCCCAAAAATTCCTAAAAACTTCAATGTTGCTGAAATGTTTGCTCCGTTTATTGGGGTCATGTGAACAATGATCCACTTTTAACGTTTTGACTCACTAAGTGTTCACTGAGCCAAATAATTTCATTAGTTGAATCAGTTTTTACAAGAGCAACCCAGAGCAGCATAATGTAATGTGCCTGGAATTAATGTGTCTGCTTTTTATGACTCAATGTATGAAATAAAAGCTTAATTGATTAAATTAAAGGATAGTTCAGGAAAGCCCCCCCCCCCCCCCCCCCCACACACACCCTTCCACATTTGATTACAACAAGTAAGAAGAGAGTTCATGAAGTTCATGGATAAATAGAACTTTGAACTTCCACTTCCTCTGTTGAGGAAATCGTGTGATGTGGTCGAAAGCTCCAGAGCAGCTGCTGACGGAGCCTGAAGTGAAATAGTTCTGTCACAATAGATCCTGGGGGAAATTTGGGGAAAATGTCTAATTACAGAAACATAACTAACTCAATATGTTATTTGAACTTCATATATTTTTGAGTTTTTAAAATTTGCCCATTTCCCCCGCTGCTCTTGCACCATACAGAGCTTCATCACCACGTTTTTCACCACTTGCATCCAAACATAATCGCGTCATCACACTTTCAAGACACAATTCTCGACTTTCTGGTGTCTTATGATGAATAAACTTCTTTGGGTGTAAAATTGGTGCAGCCTCTCTTTAACCTAAACAGTTCTTGATGCAGTAAACAAGGTGTTATGTGAATTAACTTCCACAGATCTTTGTTTTCACTCTTCTCTTTTCTTCTCTGACCACAAGGGATGTCAGTATTTTTAAGAGGCTGCCGTCAGCACATGTCCAGTATGAACTTTTATTACATAATGCTGCTCCTGCCTCAAAGTCCTTCACCGGGAACCTGCAGGCTCAGCTCACACCTGAGAGCACATCACATTCCTGCTCAGTGCGACGGCGATAATCGGCCGTTACTTCCAGGCCGACGCGGGCAGAGAGGTCAGCGTCCCGGCCGGCAGACTGAGAGTAATGACGGGATGAAAGTGCCCCTGTCCTCCCCTCACAGAGCGACAGTCACAGGACGGCAGAGCAAGAACCAAATCAGAGGTGACGTCTCAGCGGTGGCTTGGTACCGCGAGCGACCCGGTGCGTTCAATCAAAACGCCGGAGTCCGAGCCGAGCACCGAGGCTGAGGCCTGGGAGGAAGTGGTGGGACAACAGGAGTCTATCAGTTATTCTTCCATATGTAGAATTCCATCCTGCACGTGTGTGGTATTAAATGCATGTTGGGTAGGGACCAGAGACCACTACAAAGATACAAACACCATCACAAAGATGCAACAATTATGTGAAATAAGCGCAAAATAACCCCAGTGACCACAAAGATACACAAAAGAACCAGAAAGATACAAAGACGATTCCAAAGAGACACAGAATCGGGGAGAAGTAGATGCAGAGAGATACACAACGACCACATAATCAAAACAATCCCAAAGAGACACAAGGACACACAAAACAACCACATTGATCCACAATAAAATCTCCAAGACACACAAATCAACCACCAAACAGTCTTAATGCCCTCAAGTTACACAAATCAATCCCAAAGATACACAAAACAACCACAAAGATACAAAGATGAATCCAAAGAGACACAGAATCGAGGATAAATAGATGCAAATCAACCAGAGAGAAATACACAACGACCACATAATCAGAACAATCCAAAAGAGACACAAGGACACACAAAACGACCACAGTGATCCACAATAACATCTCAAAGACACACAAATAAGCCACTAAACAGTCTTGATGCCCTCAAAATACACAAATCAATCCCCAAAAGACACAAAACAACCACAAAGATACACAAATTGTGCATCTCTGAGTCTGACTCCTATGACGGAAGCTGCCGACCTGGTGGACCTCGTATTAAAAAGTTTCAGGACCCAGCCCCGTGTTACATAACTGTTCTGGGTTAGACGGAGTCGTCCTGAAGAGCAGCAGCGGCAAACGTTTCTACGGTGAGAATTCATTATAGATGAGGAGGGAGCTTGTTTTTAGCACAACTCATCTGGATGAAGGAACCAGTGGCTCTGCCGTTACAGCTGACGCGTTACATAACCGAGGGGATGAAGGAGAAGAAGAAGAAGAAGGAGAAGACGGGGAAGAAGAAGAAGAAGAAGAAGAAGAAGAAGAAGAAGAAGACTTTTCGACTTTTAAATAACTTTATTTAGGACACTTTGTCAAAATAAATCCTTAACCATTCAATTATGTGGAGCAGAAAAAGGTTAAAACATTCCATACACACACACACATCATACAACACCCCTAAAATTACCATGTTGTGTTAACATTTTAAAACCAGAGACTTGTTGTCCCCCAGTCAACACAGGACCTGTCCCACCCCCCACACAGCCCTGAATCCCTCCAAATTGTCTGTCAGTGTAAAATACACATGCTCAATTCTAGGCCGCGCTGCCACCAAACCCCTCAGACAGCGCAGTGGATCTGTCCAGCCTCCCCCAGCCATCTTGTTCTTTGGACTAATCCAGGTTGCTATCTTTGCATTAGAAAAGAGAAAATTCATTAAAACCATAGTGTGTTTTTTCCTTGCTAGGTATTTGGGTCCAAAAACAAAGAGTGGCATAGAGAAGACCTCTCCTAGACCCCCCAACCAATCCTGTAGTTGTTTAAAAGTGTCAGCTAACCTGGGACACGACACTACTAAGTGTTCTAGGGTCTCTGGCAGTGAGCAGAACGGACCCCCCCCCCCCCCCCTCAGTGCTTGGGTCCAGGTGAGCTCTGTATCTGTTCGTAGAGCTCCAGGTATAATTCTCCACTGGATGTCTGCCATCCGTTTCTCCACAGGAGGTTTATACAGGACCCGCCGGCTGCCACTAGGGGAATAGTCCGAGCCAAAAACCTCCGTCCATCTCGACCCCCTGACTCCTGCAAGAGAGCGGCAGTTCAGGACCTTCACACAGCTACAGTAGAGCTGTTTCCCTGCAGAGGTGTTGAAAGTGCCCAGTGCTGGAGTCCTGAGGGTGAGCAGTCGGCCGCTCTCTTCTCTCCACTGCCTCACTGCAGGACTCACATTCAGGATAGGAAACCTGTATTCCTTTGTTCTTGTCCACTGGTCAGCCTGACTTTGGCTCTGGGCGAAGGTCCGCAGAGCCCGGGGCAGTTGCTGCCACACCAGCCGGCCGATGTTCGGGAGATGTGACAGGATGAGGATGAAGTTGACGTAGCAGTAGCAGCAGATGAAGAAGGGGATGCAGAAGAGGACGATGAAGAGCTCCAGGCGGAACGGCAGAATGATCTCTAGCTCGTCCGGTGAGAAGTTATGGTAGCAGGTGAGTGGGGGTGCGCTGCTGCTGCCGTTGGGGTTCTCACCATCTGACCCTTTGCTCCACTGGACGTGGGGTATGATGTAGACCATGCTGAGGTTCAGAGAGCTCACCAGCCAGAAGGCCACGCTGGCCATCACGGCGTAGCGAGGCCTGCGACACGCGGCGTACCTCAGGGGGAAGGCCACGCCCAGGTACCGCTCCACGCTCACCGCCGTGAGGAGCAGCGTGCTGTTGTAGATGGTGACGTAGAACAGGAAGCTGGTGAAGGGACACAGGGGGAAGGGCAGCAGCCAGGCCATGTCGTCCGAGGCCTCCTTCAATTTGAACGGCAGGAACAGGAGGAAGATGAGGTCGGAGATGGTGAGGTTGAGGAGGAGGATGTCGATGGGGTTGGCCTTGCGACGCACCTTGCGGCAGAAGGTGCAGAATGCCAGGATGTTGGCGGGGACCCCCATCAGGAAGGTGAGGATGTAGACAAAGAGCAACAGGTGACTGTAGAGCATCATGGTGGCTCGCAGCACGGACAAACTCACTGAGGCACTGGACGGAAAAGTAAATATCATAATTTATATTAACATAGCTGGAATGTTCACAGTTTATCAGATATCACGTCTTCTGAGGTTCAATAATAAAGTTTAGGCGGAATCAGCAAATATATAGAAACTTGGTAGGGGAGAGCGGGGTAATGTGGGACATTTTTTTTCCCCTCTAGGCGAGCTAAAATGATACATCCGTCAAATTGACACATTTCCCATAAATTCAGGATGTTTTCTAGCAATGGAAATGATCAGAATGTCTTCAGGACAAAGGGCAGTGAAAATATGATTGTTTTAAAAAAAAGTGGTCTTGTGAGAGGATATGGAAAATTTTGGTTTTTTCTAGATATTTACGACGTCTCTGCTTACGACGTCCAACAGTTAGTTGTTGATTGAATATTATTCAATTATTTAATGTATTCATACGTCAAATGCTCATAATAGAAAATAAACAAATGACGGAGCAGAGAAGCTGTGGCTCAACTTTGTTTTTGACAAATAGAAATATGAAATGTCACCAGACCTTTTTTCTTAATCACTCACAAAAGATTATTAAAATAAATTCTAGTCCTACCAACTGACACGCTGCTTAATAAGCCCGTCTCGCTGCGTCCCTGCTGTCTCACCTCATACAGCTACAATTTGATAAGCTCCTGAACACGACCTCTGTTCTCCACACTCTGCAAACAGCATCTCCCAGCAACGTCACAAAGCCTCCGAGTGATGTGCAGAGGAAACGTGTGGAGGCGACTCGCAGACTTGGAAAAATTGCATCTTTTATTTCGTATTTACGGTAATCATGATTTAGAAAGGGAAGCTTCACCTTCCTGTCTCAGTTAAATTTACAGAAAAGTCAGAAATTATTAATCTTTCATCACAAACACAAAATAAGGAGATCGTGCAGCGAAAATTGTATATTTTATTAATTACTTTTTGAATTTTAAGGATCTGTGATCGTTGAGCTGCAACGATTCACAGATCAGTCGATCAACAGGAAATCTGCAAATATCTTTTATAATCGAATCATTTAGCAGGTTTCAGCTTCTTTTGTGTTTGGATTTGATGCTTTTCTTGAATGAAAATAAACCGTTGTTCAGACAAAACAAGACATTTGAAGATGTTATCTTGACCTATGGGTCTTTTTAATTCACTATTTCACTGTAAAGTTATTATTTATTTCTTGCATTTTGTAGACAAGATGATTCAGGAAATGTACAGATTCATTAACTGCATCCCTGGTGTCCTGTATCTGGATTCAGATCATCTGATGGATCCAAACATACTTGTTATTATAATATTACATATGCTTTATTTAAGTGTTGTTATTTGTGTTACTTTTTCATGCAACACATGTGTGTCAGTCCAGGTCACATGACAACTACCAGTTTTTCACAGTTATGAAATAGTTCAAAGCCAATTTACTCTTCAAAGCTTCTTCGGCAAACATTGAACCTTTGAAGCTTTGAAACTTTGAAACTTTGAACCTGTGAAGCTGAGTGGAGTTGAGGAACAGATCAAAGCCAAATATCTCCTATATAAGGAGCCACATCTCTGAGTGGAGCCACCGTCAGGACAAGTGCGATTCAACAAGAGACACACAAGATACATCTCACCTGTGACTTCCAATCACCGCCACTGACGACACCGACAGAAGACATCGCTCTTCAAACCCTTCGTACAACTTGGTCCCACTGCAGCACCTGCTAAGCAACATGCAGAGGATCATCATCTCAACAGACATGACCCAGGAGCAAGAGTGCACCAGCAGCAGTTTTCTGCAGGACTTCAGCCAAACCCTCCTGGATTTGAAGATTCAGCAGCAGAAGCTGGAGGCTAAATACGCCGCCCGGAAGGAGCTGGTGGCTCAATTAATGGCCCTGGAGGAGCTGAATAATATAAACTACTCCCTGATTGAGATGGAGGATGAAAACTTCACCCCAAAGGAGATGATGGATGGAAACCCCCATCTGAGGAAGCTGGTGGATGAAACCCCCCATCAGAGGAAGCTGGTGGATGAAAACCCCCGTCTGAGGGAGCGTGTTGATAACTACGCCCTGAGGGAGCAGGAAGCTGAATTCACTCGCCTGAGGGAGCAGTGGGATGAAACCCCCCATCAGAGGAAGATGGTGGATGAATACTCCGCCCTGAAGGAGCAGACCGACACCAACTACCTCACCCGGGAAACAAAGGGAAAGGTGGTGTTGCAGATGGAGTCTCCTGACTCACTTCTGTTTAAGTGCAATATGGACTTGATCCCCTTCACTCCACATGTGGAGTCTGTAAAGGCCCGAGACAAGGAGCTGGAGAAGGAGCTTGAGAAGGAGCTTGAGAAGGAGCTGGAGAAGGAGCTGGAGAAGGAGCTGGAGAAGGAGCTGGAGAAGGAGCTTGAGAAGGAGCTGGAGAAGGAGCTGGAGAAGGAGCTGGTAAAGGAGCTCGGAGATATGAACATGAGGATCAAAGTAAAGGAGGACAAAATACTTCCCCTGATCCAGCAGGACATTCGGCTTCAAGTAAGTTCCATCAGCTCATTGTGATTTGAATCTTATGGATCGAAGGTTTGTTTGAGGTTTAGACTTTGAAAAAGAAAAAGAGTGAAACTCATATTGTCTCTGTCTTTTCAGGAAGTCCCCTCAGAGAATGACAAGCAGAGCATGAAGAAGGAGAAGAAAAAGCAGGAGATGAAGGTGAAAAGGGAGAAGGAGGAGAAGAAGAAGCAGGAGAAGAAGGAGAAAAGGGAGAAGGAGGAGAAGAAGGAAAAACAGGAAAACAAGAAGATGGAGGAGATGGAGAAGAAAGAAGTGAAGAAGATAGAGAAGGAAAAGAAGGAGATCGAAAAGAAGGAGATCGAAAAGAAGGAGAAACAGGAAACAAAGAAGAGGGAGGAGATGGAGAAGAAAGAAATTGAGAAGATAGAGAAGGAGAAGAAAGAGATAGAAAAGAAAGAGAAACAGGAAACAGAGAAGAGGGAGAAGGAGGAGAAGAAGAAGCAGGAGAAGAAGGAAAAACCGGAAAACAAGAAGATGGAGGAGATGGAGAAGAAAGAAGTGAAGAAGATAGAGAAGGAAAAGAAGGAGATCGGAAAGAAGGAGATCGAAAAGAAGGAGAAACAGGAAACAAAGAAGAGGGAGGAGATGGAGAAGAAAGAAATTGAGAAGATAGAGAAGGAGAAGAAAGAGATAGAAAAGAAAGAGAAACAGGAAACAGAGAAGAGGGAGAAGATGGAGAGGAAAGAAAGGAAGAAGACAGAGAAGGAAAAGAACGAGCGAGAAGGAACGAAGAGGCGGAAATGGAAAAACATTGTGTATGTGGTTGTGGGTGTGTGTGTGTACGTGTGTGTGTCTGTGTTTGTGCGTGTGTTTCTCTCTCGCACTGACATGGACCTGTCCAGTTGAACGGAGCCTCTCTTCCAATGACAGCTCAGTGGAGCGACAGATAACAACCTGTCGGATGTTGTGTCTGGTGATAAACTCCACTTTCTACAGCAGCAGAGATTATCGCCTGATTTAAATAAGAACTTCAAGAGGACAGAAGACTCCTCTTCCTCTTTTATTATTCCGCTCCTCCTCCTCCTCCTCCTCGTAAATCACCTGATTAAGCTGTGACCAGGGTGATAACATGGAGCTGTGGCTGCACGCTGAGTTACAGCATCTGTCACGGAGCAGTTTAGCCAGTTGTGCTTCAGCGGACTCGAACCCAATTACACTGTTGATTTGCAGAAGACTGAATAAAATGATTTAATTTACTCTATTGTCACTTATTTATCAACCAGAGGCCAAAACAACATTTACTCCACATGGATTCTGCCTCAGTCAATTCTATGCAAATGCTTTTTGTTACAGTTGCTCAGTTTTCTCTGGAGGATTAATTCAGAATGAAAACAGCTACTTTCCAGTTCTTGGTGCAGACTCGGCCTCAGATGCTGGGAGCAGGCCATCGCTCCCACTGGGCCACAGGTGAACACCAGGCTAATGCCTCCGTTTGCAGGGGATCATCACCGCTCGGAACTGATATTGACCGGCTAAATGAGTGATGGGCTCTCTGACTCCGGCGTCAGTCCCCGAGGCTCAGAGGATGAATCACTGTGGGGATCCCAGTGGGTGATACAAGTCAGAGCTGGACAGCTGGCAGGCACAGAGAGAGAGAGAGGGAGAGAGAGGGAGAGATAGAGGGAGAGAGGGGTGTGATGCTGCTCTCCAGTGGCTTTCAGGGGGAATGACATGTACTGCATGGAGGCCATCATACAGTTGCAGCAGAGGTTTGGAGATTCAGGAAAAGCCTCATGAGCAAAAACTGAAAAATGTCATCAAAGGTTTTGTATGCATGTGGAAATAAATCATTACACAAGTGTGATCAGTTATATTTGACTATGTTTTCTCTCGTGCTGTCAAGACCTCACTTGGTCATCAATCTTTTAATTTATGATTTGATGGAAGAGATCTTTCCTCAGAGTTATAAATGAAATGGGTCCGAGGAGCACACAGGGGAGTTATATTTAGGATTTCCTAGATTCCTACACATTCATCCACAAGTTTTCCTTGGAAGACGAGGGGAGTCGTCGCCCTGTCCCTCGCACACGACCACCATTGTCATCAGAATGTAATCATCAGACCAGGCTGGGGGGGGGGGGGGGGGGGGTCCTCATTGTTCCGAGGGAGGAGGAGACGTAGGGGCGCGCGGAGGAGACGCTGCAGAACAATGGAGGCATGTTTTCATCTCATCTTTCAGAGGCAGGATGAGGTGATTCCCGGATTTAGTTTCATTGATGCCAACTTGTCATTGTGATCTGATTACGAAATCTCATATCGTCTGATTCATTCTTGTTTACGGGCACAACGTTGATCATGTATCATCTGCGAAAGATAGAGGAACAAATAAGAAACCAGAGAAATGGTCAATTTCAGACCAACACTTCAAGGTTCAGATAACAAATCCCAGGATTCTCAAAACTGATTCTCACACAGCATCTTCCTGTGTATCTGGCATTTCAACTCCTGTCGATGGTTTTAAACATGAAGAGACGCAGCTCGTACTATTTCTGTTTGACTCAAAACCTGTTCACTGGGTCACAACTGAGCGCCTTCAGAAAAACCAACAATTCTTCTACTTCTGCAGAATCCACGTCACCTGCTTTCAGTCTCATGCTTCACAATTCAAATGACCTGATTCTGCTGGTAATTTGTTCCAGGACTTCAAACTGAATGTAAAGTTTTATTAATTTATCACTTCAATGTCCCTTCAGCACTTCACACTAGACATCACTCATATTGAACCTTCTTTCCTGATACAATCAATCACTCGGATCATTATCTGAAACTATGAATAGCCTCTGGCATCAATAAAACCTATATTTGGATTGACTGGAAAACTACAAAGAGCTATAGAACATTTCTGTGAACACACTCCCCGTCCTGACTCACACTTCCCCGTGTTGACACTGGAGCAGAGAACCTTCTGTGCTGAGGACACTGCAGCCCGAGGTCAGGACGGAGGATCTCTCTCTGAGTCAACACGGGCAGACATCACAGCTCCGGGCAGAGGGCTGGCGCTGCCCTGACAGCGGGTCGGGACTGTGATGGAGACTCCTGGACCGTTTGTTGTCTGCTTTGCTTTATATACTGAGCACAAAGGCTCGGGTCAATAACGTGAAGTGATCTGCTGGGTCAAAAGACTTGGTTCGGCTCCAGCCATTGTCGGAGGGGTGTTTTTCTTTCAAAGAGAGCATGCAATCCCCTTGTCTGCACTCACGCTCAGCTCCTGAGTATTTCCTGAGGAGGAAACAATAAGACAATAGCAGCGAGTGGCTCGCTGGTCTGCATAAAGGAGCGCCATCAAATATTATGATATGCAAAGAAGCTGTGGCTACCGGTAAACAATGCAGCGCCCAAAATACAGAGGAGGTTTTGCAGGAAGTTTTGATTAAGTGTAAATGTTTCAGAGGAGCTTTAATCCTCAAAGACCTTTAAGCTGCAGAAACAAAACTCACGTGAAACTGAAATTCTCTGGATGATTCATGAACTTAAAGTATTTAGAGACTTGCACTTTTAGACAATGACCAAAGTAGGTGTTTTGCCTGACTTCCCTTGACCTCTCCAGGATAACCAGGGCTGAGAATCCAGTCACATAAAGACCTATACCAATATCTTGAGTTATGAATTTGTCAGTGATGAGGCAACAGTGCAAGAACTATTTGCACAAGGATAAAAACTATTAAATAACAAGAAAAAAACGATTTATAAAAGCAGTTTCGAAATGCAAAGATGGATACGATTTATAATGAATTCTCTTAAATAGAGGTAAACAAATATCAAAAATATTACAACATCCATGTGGGGGCAACAAAGGAAAGCTATTTTTAAATATATCTAATCGAGTTGGGATCATTTCTTTGTTTACTTTACTTGAGTTTGGATTCAGCAACAAGAGTTTTCAATTATTTATGCAAAATGAACGTTTCATTGGAAATCTTTATAAAGTTTTCTTGCTGCTACAATGGAGCTAGCAAATGCTAATTAGCATTAAAATACCTGCAACTTTTTGGGGGGAGAATTTAATGAACAGTCACATGAAGCAGCATCCATACATATTTGCAGGATTCACACATTTGCAGGGAGTCAACTTTATTAGTATAAACCATTAACTAAACCCATCAATCTTCCCAGTTTACCCCAAACACGCATCTAACACGTCTAAATACCAAACGGCACACTTCCTGTCCTGCTCTGAAACCCTTCCTGGCCTCGCGGAGCAGCCGCTGACCTCTTATCAGCTCGCCTCAGCTTTTCTCTCGGACTGGTTGGAACACCAGTGTCCACAGCGGCTGATGAATGGGAACCACTAGGCCCCCGTTACCGCCTCTGTGCGCCGCCATTAAAAGAATAAAATAACAAAAAACAAGGTGATAACAACTCTGGACCTTTGTCCTTTTCAATCCACGAGCGCGCTGATTAAATTCCATCCACGTTATTCATAGCCCCCCCCCCCCCCCCCATCTCCCTCCGCCTCCCCCGTGCATTATAAACACATTACAGGCAGCAGCACAGACAGCTGACTGACTGGAGCGGGTCAGTCCTCTCGACCCCGGGGGGGAAGGCCCCTCACACGGGTGGAATAGCAACCAAATGTCACATCAGATAGGAGGAGAAGGATTGTGTCTGGCCCCTGGATTGTGTTTTGTTGTCGTGGAGTCGTGGGTACAGTCTGAACGTCTCAGGGAGGTCCCGCCCCTGTCACTGCCACGATGAGGCATCACGTACTCGACGCTTTCTCTGGGTATCAGGCCCACAAAAGAAAACAACCAATTTCCTCACGACCCCGGGGGGGGCAGACACAACACAACTTTCTGCTTCTCTGAACGTGGTTGAGGCAGGAAGGCACGTACGGCACAGCCAAAGAGCCGGAGTGGCTCGGCAGCGGCAACA
The DNA here is from genome assembly GCF_947347685.1 of Pleuronectes platessa. NCBI lineage: Eukaryota > Metazoa > Chordata > Actinopteri > Pleuronectiformes > Pleuronectidae > Pleuronectes > Pleuronectes platessa. The sequence continues at coordinate 19,609,786 of NC_070643.1, read as the reverse complement.
TGGCGTCCTCTCTGATGAGCCCCGTCTGTCCCGGTGCCACCAGGGGACGAGACACAGGGCGGAGAGGGGACGTCTCTGAACCAGAGGACAATAGAAGCAGACACAGGGAATGATGATGAATTCACGATCTGGGCTCCACCAGCCTGACGCTCCATCGGATTACATCCACACAGGGTGAACACGAGGGCCACTACTACTAATGATTCTTTATTATCCAGGGTTAAGATGTGAGTTATTATAATTATAATTATCTGGACCAACCAACAGATTTTCAAAAATTAAACCAAAGAAAGTATTTTTTTCTTTAATTGCTAAAGTACCTAACTACCAGAAAAATGTTACGAGTAAAATCTGCAATATTACCATTTGAAAATGTAAAAATAAAAGTACAAAGTGACAAAAGCACACAAAAATACTCAACAGACAACTGTATTTAAGTATTATAAGTTGCTGTATTATATTCCAGTTCTGTTAGATCATGTTAAAGATGCACTTCAGAGCCATCATCAACTCATAAACTCCCATATCAGCTCTAGTCAGCTTTAAATAACCTCTAAACAACAGAAATCACCATTTCTAACTTGAAGGTCATCGAGGTCACAGGCACCATCATGTCGGAGTCTTCTCATCGGAGTGGATCCGCTACACGCTGCAGATTTTCCAAGAACTCGAATAAAATCATCCGAAAGAATTTAAGTGAATCTGGACTCGGACGATTTGGCTCGGGCTTTTAACACCGACAACTTCTTCTGTCCTGATGAAGTGTTTCCAGACTCTCTGACCTCTAATGACGAAGATCAGGAAACTGGAAGGGGAAGATGAAGAGGCAGCCAGAATCTGCAGGGAGAGCGATGGTGGAGCACAAGGGCACAGAGGAGGCAGCAGATGGATGGAGATGGAGATGATGCAGGAAAAAGATAATCAAGGACGTTGTTATCCAAATAGCAAACATAAAAAATGGCAACTCAAAAATGCAATTCAAGGAAACTTACTCTAGTAGACTGCACTCACTCCCCTGTCTTGAATCAACACATTATTCTCTTCACATTATTTTAAAAATAATTTCCACACGTCGAGCAGTTTCAAGTTTTCTTACAGTGACAAAGCAGAAAGTGAGAAAACAGTCTGTGAAGAACCAGGAAGTGTTTATACTGCAAAAGAGTTTTTATTTCAACTGACTGTCGAGTATGTACAGGAAGAAAAAAACTATTTGTACATAAATAGGCAACAGTTATAAATATCAGCGGCTCGGCTGGTACAAAAATTAAAAAAAGAACATATGGTACAGTATCTACAGGAGCCACTGAGGGTTCTGTACATCGGCTCTGGGTGCATCGTCCGAACTCGTCCATTCACACGGTATCGGAGCTGCACTGCACATGTAAACCCGGCTGGGGGGGGGGGCAGAGTCGGAGTCCAGGGGAACATGTGGCATTTAGACAACAGTGGTCTGAGAGGGGGGGGGGGGGGGGCAGCTTCAGGGAGAAGCCAACAAAGGAGCCGGGATTATTGAGCCGGGCCTCTCGCTGCAGTGCGATGGCATTTCTGAAAGTCTAGAGGGAATTCTTAGTTGCTGGGTGTCTCCTTAGATATTGTAGCAGACACACACACAAACACACACACATACACACACACACAAAACTATATTCCTCTTGAGCGTACATGGCACTGGGTGTGAAAATAAACATGTTATCCAGTGGTTCTCTTGTTCACATCAGCTGTTGGTGACACCTCTGTTGTGCACATCGAACACTGGGGCTATTTACAGCTCAGGATGTGCAGCGAGGCCACTGACCCCAGAGCAGTTCAGACAGCTTGAGCTGCAGAAAAGAGTTTTTTTTAACTGACGCAGCAAATGAAAACATTTCCTTATGTAAGACACAGATCAGTGAGCTGCTGAGACGACTCCTGCAGTCAGGTCCTCGCTCTCTCTACACACGTTCAGGGCTTCGCTAACGAACGTGCACGACCCTGTGAGGCGACAGAGAATTAATTCTCACATGCACGACCTCGCAGAGTGTGTCACGTCTCTCCTGTGATGTGCACATCCACAGTGAACCTGCACAAGCTGCCCCTCACGCAGCTTCACAGAGACTCCATCGCTCTGACAGCAGATGAGTCATCAGCAGCAGCTCACATTTGGTCCCTGAAAATTGAAAAACATTCACAGCGGGGGGGGGGGGGGGGGGGGGGGTTGCGGACAATGTGCAGAGCGTGCAGCGGGTAAGGAGCCGGTGTTGATTATGAATTTCACACGTTTTGTTCTTAGAAAACACCTCTGCAGCAGCAACCCTCCCTCAGGCTCCTGCTGCCACCCCACTCGTGTGCCATAGCGCCCTCTTGTGTGCCAACTGGGTACTGAAGGTGAGCCGTGTCAGTTACATAACTCGTGTTACCTTCAGTGCCTCGCAGCACACACAGGTTTACACAACACACAACCATCTTCACATCATCTGTGGGGTTTATACGTGTTAACCACTGGTCCGGAGGCTCTTTGATAAACGAGCCGATGTGCAAATCTCTGGCTGTGATGTTAATTAAGAAGGAAAAAGATGATAAATAAAAAGGTAAAATGTGAGCGATACTTTGGCTTAACTCCTCTCCCCCGGGGTTTATGTACAAAGGAATCTGTTTGATCACTGAGGAGGATTCTTCAGTCCCAACAGTGAAGAATTGAAGTTTCAAGCACATTCTTCATATTTGATCCTTTACAGAATAAGTCTCTTCTGGGTGTAATGATGTGAAAAGTGGGCGGGGGTCACACCAGAGTCGTGTCATCGCACACACACACACACGCGTGTGCTGCAAAGAACAAGGCAGATTCAATTCAGTGCAATGTGCAAAGTTAAACTTAAGGAACATGGGTTGAAAGCAGCGACACAAAGGAAAGAGGAAGAAGCCACAGAGCAGCCGAGTGTGTCCGACCTCCTCGGTGGGGGGGGGTGTGGGGGGGGGGTTCATGCTGTCGACAAGCCGTTATGAATATCAATACCACTTTCTCTAAAACTTTCTCTCTATTTGCATTAAAGAAACATTTCAACACCTCAGGAAACAGATTCGTTTTCCTGTCGGGAGTTCAGACGAGAGGAACGATTCACTCTCGTGTCTGTGCAGGAGAAGAGAAGCTGGATGAAGATGGACGGGTGTCTGTGGTCCTGCTGCAATAAACACAATCCAATCATCTCAGTGTTCTGCTCAATATTCTGTCACCGAGAAAAAAAAATCAAACATGATATTTAATCTAAAACTGTGATTCTGTGTCTGTAAACCTCCAGAGGATCATTGTGGCTGATAATCTGTTCAGGCCGACCTCGGATCAATAAATCTCCCGTGATTATCGGGAAGGTCGATTCAGATCCCGAGTCCCGCTTCATATTTACTGCACAGACACGAGGGGGAGAGGTGAATAATTGTGTTTCCCCAGAGCGTCTCCATTCCGAGCTGCAGGTTGGCACACGACAAATCAATATCTCAAACAGGAGGACGGGAGCGTAGCACTGATGCTGGTTTTCTCCTCCACATCCACTGGTTTCACACGTCTCAGGCAAAGAGCGTCTCCAATGTTTAGAAAGTGCACAACTCCTCAAAGCTGCATGTTGCTCGTGAGTGTGTGTGTGTGTGTGTGTGTGGGGGGGGGGGTGCAGCTTTGAAGTCGACTGAGGAAAAGGAGCGATCGACCTGGAGGCCTCGAGCTGATGAAGAGCGAGTTAGGCTGATGAACACTGTCGGTGGTTCCGCGCCATAAAACTCCTCGTCTTCTCACGCTGATCGTTTAGTTCAGGTCGTCACTGTTGCTTCACTTTTAAAGAAACAGTTTTTCTTCACAGCAAGTGCAACAGAAAGAGTTCAAGAGTCAGGGGCCACGCAGGCATCTGGACGTTGGCACGGTGGCACTCCGGATAACACCCGGAACGTGACGTGGCGTTCGAGTCCAGAGGCTGAGGATGCCTCCATCTCCACCTGATCTCCGCCTTCCATGAAGTTCCCTCTGAATCCCTGAGGGACTGTTGCAGAGACAGAGCAGGGACCCAGGGGGCGCTCTGTCCTGCATCTAGCTCTAAAAGGTCCAGAGCATCTTTGCCTCTTAGTCTCTGATTGGCTGGATTCCTCAGCGTCCGAGGGGGGGGGGGTGTCCTTCACAGAGTGGCCAGGATGCGGGAGAAGGATATGACCACGGAGAGGGAGGTCTGACCCACGCCGAGCACCAGAGCCTCCAGCGGGGCCATGTCCTTCCCCGCCACGCGGTAAACTCCGGCCACCGCCGCGCCTGAGGGGAGAAGAAACACACAACAGCAGCGTTAACACAATCTCAGATTTATTGTCGCTTCTCCCTCTTATCATCACACAAACACACGAAACAAGCGTTTTAAGATCAGTGCGACTTGTTGTTCTTGGGGATTATCTCCAATTTCCAGTGAGAATTAATGTCAATAAATCCTTTGAACTGCAGAATCTTCACGTTCTAATAAATAATAACAACGGGAGATTAATAAATGTTATTATTTCTTCTGTAGTAGTGGATTAAAACAAAAACTATTGTTCATAATAGAAACTCTTGGGGCTTTAAAAGTTTCAAATCTTGTTTCTTTGCTCCCGCTCTTCTGAGATCGTCTCTGATCTTAATCCAGTCTTGTGTAAACATCAGTGTGTGTGTGCTCACCGTCAATAGTCTCATCTCCCCGATCGCTTCACATTAATAATAAAGTGTCTTTCTATTTTTTGGAGGGGGGGGGGGGGGGGGGGGGGGGGGGGGGGTCTAGCTTACAGCTCCTGCTCCAGGAGATTTGGGTTTGTTTACACTCTGCTCCGACAAGTCTGAATAATGTCTGGTGCAACCCGGGAACATCCTGACAGACTTGGGCTGTTGTCTCCAGTTCAACTCTCTGACTGGTCGACTGATCCGACCACATCCACGTTGTTACTGGTCAGATGAACACCAGTCATCAGTGTGACATTTTCACCGGTGGTCAGAACAGACGATGACGTTTTCACAGATTCACAATTTGGCATTTTTACCTCCAGGTTCTGTTGTCGTCTGCGTTTGTTTGTCCGTCTGTTATTTAGTAAGATTAACTACTGGACAGATTAACATGAGACCTAATGGAATGCTGCATTATGGGAAAAACGCATTAAGTTTTGATGCAGATTCCTAAATATAAACCTGGATGTAGAGAATTTAAATGAGGTTTCATAAGGTGACTGTTGGGCTCTATTTCCTGCTATTCTCGTTTCTCTAGTAATCGATTTTCCTACATTTGTTCAGTTCCCAAACTAATTACGAACCGAGCTCCATCAAACACAGTTTTTCCCTCTGATAAAACATGTCATGCATCCTACCGGTTAAAGATGGAGTCGCCTTAAGCATTTTGCATATCGCTCGGGGTTCGTGCCTCGAAAGCACAACTGCATGTTCAAGATATTGTTTCCATTTTCCTCATCAAGGTTTAAAGCCAAAAATATTGTGATATAACATTTTTGTCAGATGGAGACGAAGGTTCCTGTGAGAGGTAAACAAAACCTCTCCCTCTCTCTCTCTCTTTCTTTCTCTCCCCCTCTCTGTCTGTCAGGTCGTGTCTCTCTCTAGTTGACAGGAGTGAACACACTAACTCCCAGCTTCCTGTCTCTCTCTCTCTCTCTCTCTCTCTCCCTCGCTGTCATCGCCCTTCCTCTCCTTCTGGGTGACGCTGAGGTCGGCTTAAAAAAAAGAACGAATAATAGAATATGAAAAAAAAGAAAAGAAGTGGAGTTGCTGCACTTACTGGTGATGACGCCTCCGGAGAGGGAAGCCAGGAACCCCACGCTGACCAGCACCAGGGTGATGAGGCGGCCCCTCTTGTGGCGCTGCAGCATGACCAACATGAGCAGCCCCACCGCCCCGTGGACAAAGAGCGAGGAGAAGAGACACCACAGGAACACCCAGTACCACATCTCTGACGGGGGGGGGGGGGGGGAGAGGGAAGAGAAGGAGGATGGATCAGATACAGACTGGAAACGAGCACCAACAAATACAACTGGAAAAACACTAAACACAACTTTCTGACCATACAGGAGTTTGAGATTTTAATCAGGAAAGCTTCAGTAGTGCTTCCAGAAAAACTATATTTAAATTTCTCAGTCTCAAACTCATATATACACAGTAAACTACAAATGTGAACATATATAACATCACATTTGACACAGGATTATCAATCTCATCTCAGTGGAGAAGATGAAAATAAGACTCCCTGGATAAGTAAAGATTAAACATCCCTGTAATGCAAAGTATGAGATGATAGAATATTATCATGCACCGTCGTCCACTGGCAGATTTCCTGATGCATTTTTACAGATTTACACTTTACAGATCCGGGTGCAGTTAGAGCGATGCATGTTTCAATCTGCAGCCGCCACAATCTAAGTCAGGGCTCATCAGGCAGGCAGCCGACCACAGTAATGGATCCGAGGTGAGAGACTGATATAAAAACTGTCTGCGAGTGAGATCTCAGCCGAGCTGCATCCTGCAGGGTCAAGATTGAGCCGGTTTAATAGATGAAGCCATTAGAAAGTAATTAAAGTAAAACGCTTTACAGAAGCTCTGAGGTCAAACCCATTCAATACGTCTCCCTCCTCACCCTCCTCTGTCTCACGGGTCGTTTTTGCAGAAAGAGTTCTGGCGTCACCGCACTTCACCAGCGAGGGGCCTCGCTCTGACCCGCGGAGGAGGAGCAGCCAGCTGGCCGTGAGATCCTTCAAGGAGAAAAGAGATCGGCCGATGGAGGAGGACCAATCCAAAGCACGGGAATGTTGTGTAAAGGTTTTGGCAAAGCGACACAAACCCGGAAACACAGCATCGTTGTTGTTGTGTGGTGTAAACATCCTAAAGACCCAGTTCTATGACAGAGTCTTTCTCATGGAGCCCAGAGGGGATTTGAGCATGTCCATTTAACCTGGTTGTCCCACAGTCCGCTGAGCGCCTACATCCACTTATTGATCTGCCAGTGGAGCCGGGGAGAGATGTGACAGCGCGGTGACACAACAGCTTCCTGTTCTGCACCACTGGACACGATTAGGTCACACATCAACCGGCCGTCCACCGAGGAAGAGGAGGAAGAGGAGGGAGACGTCCGCGACGGGACCCGGGAGTGGTGGAGGACAGTGGGTCTCTCAGTTCTGTTAACTATGCGTCCCCCCCTGTCCTCAGAGCCCTGTCCCCCGACACACATAGAGGTCCAACTTCAGAGGCAGTAAATCAAGAAGCTCACAGAAGAGGGCAAACCTCCACTGAGGCTCATGTCTCATCTCACTGTGGTGGAGACGGTGAAATATAAAAACTCTGGCAACGTTCCTTACATCGACAAAAATGTGAGACTTGATATTTTACAGTTTAACCATAAACTTAATATAAACATAATAAATAACAAATTAAATAGAAAACACCTCAAAGGATTAGAAGCTTTTTCTTTCCTAGACTTTGACTAAACTAATTCCAAACGTAGAAACTGCAACATCTCCGTTTAACTATATTCAGATTTTATAGATTTAAATATAAATCGAGAAATTAACGGATTAGGAATCAATTATTCAAATCGTTGTCAATTAGGGACCCGAGTAATTAAACTGATGAGTCTCTAATCAGATCATTTATATGCACATTTATTACATTTTCCTGATCATGTTTTTGGAGTTTCTGACTGTCAGAGTTCTACAAATCACAAAGGAGAACGTCTTCATCACACATCATGAGTAATGACTCTGTCTGACACCAACAGCTGCAGAGAACTTAATGCCAGTAAAATCTGTCTTTGTGGCTAAATGGGGACCAGTCACCCGCCGAGCTGCACGTCCAGGAACCGTCAGACCAACATTTACATTTGCAGGAATCTCTGCTGAACTTCCTGATGAATCATGAGCCTGATGTAATGTGATCAAGTCTTAAATGAAGAACCACAGGGGGAAGATTGGTGGGGACGAGATGCTGGGAGAGGAAAATCCACGGCTGGTTATTCCCCCTGCCTGATGGGAATGGGTCTCGGCAGGTCATTTATTTCGGTTTAGCAGGTGAGCTGAACATCACAGGGCCGAGGCAGTGCAGGCTCAGAGAGAGAGAGAGAGAACCTATGGGACGAGAGAGATGTGCTGCGTCATGTTCAGAGACCTGAACACACAGTCCGAGCTCGGCATTAACTTCTGCTAATCCTCAACTAGGAGGCCGAGGTCTCTCTCCCTCGGCACGGCGGCTTTAGAGCTCACCCGTCAACACGTTTCAAAAAGCAGGTCGCTCGATAAGAGGTCAGGTGAGAGAGCTTTGCATGAGCACGCACGTCAGGCCAAATGCAGAACACACACAAAACACAGATTCACAAAGAGGGAGCCCTGCAGGGGATCGGAGCTCGGGCCGTCAGGAGGAAGAATGATGGATCTGAGCCGACGTGGAGAGAGGGAGGGAGGGAGGGAGGGAGGGAAGGAGGGAGGGAAGGAGAGAGGTCGGTGGTGATGAGGCTGAACACAGGATCCTGTCAATGTTCTTAACCAAGTAACCAACTAAGTTAGTGGAAAGATGAGGGAAGAACCCAAGAAGATCCAATCAGGGTTGGATCCGGGAAAATCTGTTATTCTCTTTAAAATGTCAACATTTAAACCATTTCTGAAGATGGACATTTCTGTGGCTCCAAATCAAATCCAGATCTTGTGAATTTAAAGTTGGACAGTTGGGCCTTGGCAGAGTTGGGGTCAGTGGTTTAGGCACAAACCCAGTTTCCTCCCAATGATCCCTGGGGTGGAACTTCAAATGTAAACATGGATACTGGGAACATACTTCTGCAGGTTATATAACCGTGATGAATAGACTAAGTTGACACAACAGTCTGAAAATAGAGTAAAAGCCTTTTCACCACAGTGAACTATAAGTATGACCTCTTTCACAAACCATAAAATAAATGACCTGCATGTTCCGCTGCGAGCAACCAAATTCATAAACAGGAACTTCAGCAGTTTGAGGGTTTGAGGATCTCCTCTGGGCCTTAAAGAAAGGTTAAAGGTCTTTATGCATCTTATAACATCTCCTCAATGTATGGAGCCTGTCCCCCCCCCACCCCCCCCCCCCTCTGACCTTATCTCGTGTCCCAGGAGGTTGTTCTTCACCTGGCTGGTGAACTGTAGGGTCGGGTGGCAGCCTGAAGGGTGTGAGCTCCTCACAGGTTCTGCTGCTTCCTCAAAACTCTCCCTGCGCTGCAGCTTCCTGCTGAGTCAGCATCACTCACTGCCTCTTTCTTTATGTTCTTCTGCTCGATGTGCGTTTCTCCACACGGGGGGAAACAGCTGCACTTCACAACCTGGGGTCTGTGCCAACTCGTATATGACCACACGTCCGCCCTTTGCTCCACTCTCTCACTGCAGGGAGGGACTCGAGAATTTCTGTAATCTTGTATTTATACAACAGGCAGCACCGACCAATCCTGTGGCTTCTAGACACAAATCTGACTTCACCATATTTGAGCTGCAACTTTTTCTTGTGTCAATTTCTCTCTGAGGAAGTTTGGACTGTCCTTTTTTGTCTTTATATATTTTATATAATTTGAAATGGTCAAGCTCATCTTCCTCAAAGCTTCTTAACACATGAGGCTCTTATTCGATAATTCATTAATTCAGTTTTAGGTTCGGCCCGAACTGGAAAGAAACCTTCAGTTAATCATTAACTGGGAAATCTGTGAAAATGTCAATAAAATGACTTATCTCGCAAAAAAATAACTATTCCACTCCGCATCCTTCCACAAAGTTTGTGGTAAACCGACACGTAGTTTTTTGTGTAAACTCGCTTGCAAATTACTAACCAACACAAAAACGAACACAACCTCCTTGGTGGAGAAACTGAGACCTGACCAGTCACAGATGGAAATGAAGTGGACCCACAGATCCAGCAACCTCCAAGTCTGTGGAGTAGTTATAATATTTAATAGATTTAAGAAAGTGGTAAATAAAATTCTGTTTTGTAGAAAACCTTCGAGTCGTTTTTGTGTTATCTTGTTCACAACCAACAAACACTACCCCTCCGCCCTGTTTTCTTTTTGTGATTGTTAACACCAACTTCTGAAGGACACACACTCACATTTGAAACATCACACTTCAGCCATCAGTCCATGAAATGATAACCCAGTGTCCTTTCAGAAATACATCACACATTAAAGACGCTATCGGTGGATTCGAGCTCCACACAGATCTGCTGCCCTGAGCCCAGGACGCTGCCTCTCATCGCCCCTCGATCCCCGGGCTGCAGGACAAAGGGAGGAGGACGGAACCGAGCCACTCTTCATCTACTAACCTGGATCTCTCTCTTTCTCTGTGTTCCATGTCATGCACCAACTCTCCACGCGTGGACAGTGCACAGACATCTTTTATTCCCCTGTAAGAGGAGGTGGTACGGATGCTCCTTTTATTAGGAACACCTCAGCCTCCTTTGCGCACTGAGCATCCCAGGAGAAAAACACTACAATGTACGTTTGTTTAGATTTACGCAAATTACGCACATGTAGTAGTAATGTGCAGCTGAGGATGCTGTTGATGAAGATGAGGGTGAAGATGACACCACCTTCCATTACGCATACCTGCGATAAGTGCTGCAGAGTCGCGCCTTGCACCCAGAGGCTCAGCACCTGCTGCACGGACAGATTAACAGAATAATCCCGGCTCGTGCTCATGGTTCCGCCGCCGCCGCCGCCCGGGCTGGCTCGCCTCTCTATCGAGTCGCTGT